>NC_060169.1:16670856-16704676 GCF_021292245.1 Micropterus dolomieu
ACTGTCTTCTTCCGAACGCCTACCCTGCTTACTCTGAAATGGCACCTGACTGAATAGCCCTAGAGCCAAATACCACCCCAGCCACGCCCGTTAACGACAGCTCTCTTCTCATTGATCAATGCACTTGGTATAGTTGCTAGGATTGTGTTTAGTGGCCAGGAAAATAGGCCCCAAGGATAAGTTAATTTCGTTGGCTAGAGCAACCTATAAGAACCTTAAAGATGTTAAACACACTTTACCTAATGAATTACTACCTTAGTGAAGAAATAAGTTCAATGTCTACTACTTGTACTTTAAATGCAGTGATTATATATTTTATTGCAAAATTAAGCAAGGGCAAGGGCACTTAAACTGATTAAAACTTGAGTAAACTGATAAAATCTCTAAAATTCAAAACCTGATTGTGATAGCTGAGCTTGAGTATTTTTTGATGTCTTCTTTTTGGAGAGAAAGGGACGGGAAGGAGCTGTCCCGGCCGGTGAAATCCTTCCTCCGCTGCTGGGCTGATGACCCTGGTGGAAACTTGAGGCTTTGTCCAAAGCCCTCAAATTGTCTTCAAAAGTCTTCAGTCTTCATTGCATCATGAGTGAGAGAAAATCTTCAGAGTCCGATGATTCTTCAGTTGGTTTGGTCGTTGTGGTTACCCTCTGTGGCTCGATCTCTTGAAGTCCCCTGAAGAATCTCTGAAGTGTTCTCTAGTTGTTTGCTGTTCAAATCCCCATCTCTTGTCTTGGGCTCTTGGTCCGGTGCGGTGATGGTCTTGCTCCGAGTCCGATGCCTCTTGAGATCTGCCGAGGAATAACCCCAATCTCTCTCTGACTCCTCTTTATATATCCTACTCCGTAGCTGAGTTTCTTTGTCAAATCAGCCACCACCCTCTTTCTGTCTACGTGACTACTGTCACATAGCTTGTTCATCCTTAAATTCAGTTGGGCCAGAGATGTCCTTATTTGGCCATTTCATTTCACCTTGCTGACCCTTCTCTCCCAATGACTCATAGTCATGATGTCTTCACCCAAACTTAGTGACCTTTTGCACAGTTATTTAACCTGTACCCTAATTCTCCTTACTTTAACCATATTATGTATTTTACAATCGGAAGATCAATTCAATTTATTAATCTTCAATATCAATGAGATATCCTGATCATATCATGTTTAATACCAAATCTCTTTCTTTTAATCATTATTCAATATATTGCTTATATCATTGTTAAGCTCTGTGTTTTGCAGATGGAAGGATGTTGCACTTCCCTTTTCTCACTCACTGTTGTTACTAAAGGGAGAAAGGCTCCAGTTTTCTTCTTTGCGACCTGATAGCAAGAGCGTTGGGATCTCAACTTATTTGACAGCAGGCATCCAAGAGTATACCTGATCTCTTTCTTTTCTATCACAGTGTAAATCCCCAATGAGTCAAAAGATAACAAACTGGATAACAAATCAAGATCAAGTAAGCAGTTAAGAAGACTTTCATTTGAATATATGATTACTTATCAAGACTCACATTCAGATCAAATATGATGATGATTAGTATTTGGGATTGTATTGTGAATATAAGTCAAACTAAAACAAAAGAAAGGGAACAAAATAAAATTGAGCTGAGGTTGTATTAATGTTGATAGAAGATTATTTTTATTTTAGATTAGTCTGCCATTTATTTTATCTGATTAATTCTTTAATATCTATAAAATGTCTGAAAATAGTGAAAATAGTGATAAATTGTAAATTGTAGATTGTGTAGAATTGTAGTGTAAAATGTAGAAGTCTTCAAATGTCTTGTTTTGTCTAACATAGAGTCCAAAACCTAAAGAAATTCAGTTTAAGTTCACCTAAAACAGAAAAAAGTAGAAAATCCTCACAAATGAAAAACTGGAACCAAAAATTGTTTCGCACTTTTGGTTGAAAAGTGAACTAAATGATCGATTATCAAAATAGCTGCTGATCACCTAATTGATCAATCGACTAATTGTTGCAGCTCTGGGTGCAAATAACCTGTACTTTGACTATTGATTAATCTGTCAGTTACATTTAGCTTAATGTAATAATTGTTAAAATAAATATATTGTCAAATATACCAAATATATCACTGGTAGGCAGTGATATACACCATATGGGTTTAGTAATATCCAGAGGGAGGGCATGGTCTGCCATTTTTGTTGTTTCAAAGAATATTTTGTAATTCATACTGACATCCAACTCTTGCCATCTACATACAACATTTCCAGCAATTAAATTTTTATGTAGAACAGAACAGCAGTCTGTCTAGTCTTGTTCTCCTTATGTATAAGGAATGCACAGGATTTTAGGAGTGAAAAAGAGAGGAAAGGCTACATTGAGAACTGCAGGTGTGATAAATGTTTGGTGGGAAAGAAAAAGGAGTCAGAGCTGAAATAAATGCTGTAGCAATGCTGCACATGCCAGAAAACGGAATTTTGTTGTATGTGCAAATTAATATAGACCAATATTACACAATTAAAACAATTAATGAATCGTACGTTTCACTGAAGTTACTGGTCTACAGTGATAGTTGTATTGTAATGTATTGTAAAAAATGTATATAATAAATAAAAACATTAAATCAGCAAATGCATAAACCAAAGCGGACTGAAATATAAAACTACTGGCAAATAAATATAAGCAGGATCTTCAATAAAAATAGGGCAGAAAATATAAAACAACTTATGTAATAGTAGACTGCAGACTATACAGATTAAAGAAACAGAGATCCCAGAAAAAACCCAGAAATCTGCAGTACCACACAACATTAAGGAAAACCACTAAGTGACTTCAGGGGATAAAAATTTAGAAAGTTTAACAGTTACGAAGCCTAAATGCACAAAAACGCACCGACCATTTGCCTGCAGATTCTGATGGCTTCTTGGCTGTAGCAATGAGGCATTAATGCTTTCGTGCTCTCAAGTTTATGAAATAGATGAGACAATATGCAGCAAAAGCTCATGAGTAATTAAACTAAGTGCAAACCAAAACTGTTGACACTTAGTACGGTTGGAGATAATATTCTTTCATCTACTTTGCATCTCTCATTATGCCCTGGAGCCCTCTTTTGTTGCTCTTCCTATGGTTTCTACCATGTTTTCCTGTTAAAGCAGCCTTGTTTTGCTTAAATGTATAAGAGAGCACAACGTTTTTTCCTTATTGGTACCGAGGGTCCTAAGACAGAGGGTGATTTATGTTGTACAGACAGCAAATCCCTGTCTATATACACAAAACTGACTTGAGTCGAAAGGACATTTTATTGACGTGACACAAAAATTGCCGTGTACTATGACTGCAGTAAAGATATAGTTTTATCCTAAATGTTATCTAAAAAAAAGCAAGCGCGTTTTGACTTTCAGCGTAAGTGTAGGATTATGTTTTCACTGATGATGTTTATGTTCCACCAGTATGTAGAAATGGCTCATTCAGAAAACTGTCATGTGTATTTATCTGATGAAAGGTCAGATCTGAGGAGAAATAAATCAATGCCAAAGATGACAGCTTGTAGATACATTGCCTCAGTCATTTCGCTGTTACGTGCTGAGTACTAATTTCACTGTCCCTTGGGATGTGCCAGGGATCATAAGAGACAGCAAGGACAGAGAAGGGTCTGACAGAGCTCAGCAGGCCTGGCTGGCTAACCAAACAGGCCCAACAGCAGCACTGATCCCACGACGAGAAAAATCTGGATTATTGCATCTCTCATTTGAATCCCCTTACATCATATCACTCTGTATCTGGTCTCTCTACTCGCTCTAAAACTAAACCATGGACCTTTCCCCCATTTAGTCCCTGTAGTATTAACAGGCAGTGTAGTGGCCTTGTGAATAAAAAGCCTGGAGGTTCACCTACTGAGGTTTCTCTGAGCTTGACACTGAACCATCAGAGGTCCTGATTCAGTATTCTGTATTTGACCCTGCAGTCTGACCTTCTCTTACTGACCTACAGAAGTGAATGAAGTGGTGACATTATAATCGCACCATTATAAGGACTTGTAAGCATATAATTGCATTGCTGAAGTAATTTGATCGTTCACTGATGTAGTTTGTCTCTAGTTAATGTCTGTTCTGACATTGGAAGGGAGCAGATTATTATTCCTTTGTTAGCTAATATCTGAAAACGAACTCTGCTTTGTTAATACATTAGATCCAACCTCACTGCCACTGTCCACATTAATGTACATTTTATGGTTTTATCTTGGCAAATACTGCACCCCGTCCTTGTTGAAGATACCAAATAGTCATATTTTATTGACTTTCTTTTGTTTAGTTTTAATGTCTTATTAAATCTTATTCTTTGTATGTTTTTAGCTTGATGTCTATATTCCATGTCTGGTGCTCTGTCTTTATTTGTATTTTTTTTTATTGTGGTTACTTAGTGACCCCTGCTCTTGAAAGGCCCTATATAAACATACTTACTTCAATTCATATTTTCCCCTCATAGGTTTTACGTTTTCACAGAAAGTCTTCGGTTCGGGTTGAAATGATGAGGTTTGACTTGGTACATTAGGTAACCCTTCTTATGTTTCAACGTGTTATTTTATGCTCTTTGTATTACTGCAAAAATAATCCACTTCCTCCATTTATTACCGATTGTTGATTAGATATATCTAGATTGGTGAATTCTCTATAAATTAGTTTAACTCATGCTTTTGAAACGTGTTTATTTTTAGGATAACATACATTTTTATTAAGCTACAACTCAAACCATTTTGTAGGAAATACTAGAACTTAAACCACACAGTTTATTGTATTACAATACATTCTTTTTCTAGTGTGATTTTTACAATGATTTGGGCAACCTATTCTCATTGGAAATGCATGATGGCAACCAGACATTTCTAGAAAATTGGTAATTCAGCAGCAATTTAAAAGTAATTTTAAATTAAATAAGAAGCCATTTGTGAAAACACTTTTTTGTGTCAATGTTCCCACATCAGGGCAGCCAAATTTGGCAAAAGGTTAATAAGCAGAACAGTTTTCATGCTCTGTTATGACGCAGACACGGGCCCACATACATACAGTGCATATACACAAAATACTGAGTGTGGATTCTTTGAAGTTTCCAGATAATTGCAATCCCTAAGAAGAGCAGAAGAAAGAAGAAGAGAGGGAAAGTACAGATGATTCCTCGCACAGTTAACAGCATATGTGATGACAGATGTGGCCGACTTCATAGCATGGCATCGAATTCCACCATGACTTAGAGGTTAGTTATCAGTACATTCAGTGTGGTATCGCAGAACCAGTGTACACATTAATGGCGCCGCTCTTGCTTTTGATGATTTATAAATAAATTACAGGAATGCCAGATTCTTTGTCCTTCCCTTCATCTTCAAAGGATTTCACCAGAATAAGTGAAGCATAGGAGCTGGCAGACTGAGCACACACCACTGCACTGGATGACTCAAATTCCAAATGCAGCCATCCCCAAAACTTAACCTAACAGCCATGGATTTCCCATATCAGTGGCATGCAGATGGATGGAGACCTATTTTAAGGCTGATTACGGACCTACTCAAGTGTGAGTGTGGTTGTGAGGCTGGTGTCAGTGATCTGGTTCTGGAGTCACAGCTCCTTTCAGACCACGTCACGGCTCATAGTCAAAAACCCAGAACAAACAGCCCTGCCCTATCTCTCTTTAATCCCTTTACAGAAAGGGATGGGGTCAAAATCAAAAGTAAACATGAAATAAGCACACAAGTGGAAGGGATGGAGGGAGCCGGGTTGATGATGGTTGATATTCAAGTGACTCCAATAACAAAAGCTGTGATACACTGTCAAGTGTCAGGATGATACAGGGCTCTATTAATTTATCTCTCTCTGTATCGGGGTGGATGAATATTCTAGCAGAATATTAATAAATGATGAGGGGCGGCAGTGTTGAGAGGCTCACAACACTTTGGATTGCTCAACTGTTGTTTTTGCATCCTTTTCCTCCCACCCCTCTACAATATGTCTTCAGTTGGATGCTCCCATGATGCTCTCCCTCCTCCATCAGCACACAAGCTGCCTGCTTCCTCTCCATCTCCTCTCTCTCTATTTTGTTCCTGACGTCTCACCCTGTACTTGTGCCTACGAAGAGCTGGGTGACGTGGACATAGACCTATCACAAAATTTTGACTAAAAACGTACACATCAATAATGTGGCTGTACTTTTTTATTATTTGCACAGATCATTTGAACTATCATTAGTAATATTGTATGATATCTAATCAGGCCCATTCTGCTTAGCTAGAACAGCCACTAAATTCAATAGCCACACAAAAAATACATACATAGTACGCAGCTGCAACTATGTAATATAAAATATTACTTAGCTGTTATGAAAGTTTTTTTTGTAGCTAACTGTTTTTCAATCAGCCATTGCAAAACATTAAAAATGTACCAGCTACGGATATCAATTAATGGGTTTTGTCTCTGATGCGTAAAAACACGCGTGTGAGTTGTCTTGTCTGGAACCGCGTTTTTTTCTTGCTTAACATGGACTGGTATAAGCTCACAAGCTAATCAGCATTAATATAACGGTAGAGGACTTCTGTTTTTTCAGTGCTCCACCATACAGTTGGATATACTTAAGATGCAAGCTTTAATGCAGCCTTAAACACTACGAAAAGTCACCTTGTCACCTTACTTAAAAAAAAAAAAAAACTCAACACAACAAAATCGCTCAACCATCTCCATCCATACTGTTTTAGATCCTTTTAGTCCTTATTGCCTCTGCTTGGCTTCTCCCTTCTCTGTTTGTTTAGGAGGGCATCACTCAGTGGAGAGCCAGGCAAGTTAAGGAGCTCCCTAGGGCCCAGAGGTTGCAATGTCTGTCAATTCAAGTCCCACCCCAAGAGTGTGCTGATACACAGAAACACACAACACAGAAACACACAACTTCAAACAGTGGTCACTCTATCATTATTCGTGTGCACATTTGCCAAGTCTAAACTGTCTCCACAATTTGGGATAACTTGACAACTTTTCATGCGACACTCTAAGAATTCCTCCCACACACTTCAGTATACTATTACATTGTAATGAGCTGCCAAGGCACAGTAAAGCTGACTTACTGGTGTCTGTAGGTAGGCAGAGCAGCCCTACTATTTGCTCCAGGCGATGACCTAAAACACAAAAGGAGAGAATGCGTCAAACTGAGCATCAAACTGAAAACCCACAAGAAAGACACGCTGTTCAGCATGAAGATTGAGCTTTAAGCTCTTTCTCCTGTCTGGATGTGCAGAAAGTAAGAGGGGCTGATGATGAAAAACGCAATTGTAGGGTCATAGTGGTAAGAGGACACAAAAAAAGGCACTTTCGAATTGGCTTCAACTAAAAAAATAAAGTGACACTGTGGGCAGCTGCCATTCGACTCTGAAATAAGGTACCAAATTTATTACACAAGTTTTTCAATTGCATCATGCTGGGGATAAAAGTAGGTTGTCTAAATCCTGTACAAACGTTCCTGACACAGATCCACACTGACACTCATTTCTGCACAGAAATCATATTATTATTATAATACAAATAAATAAAGGAATGTTAAGCGAAGTGAAATGATGTTGAAATTTAAAGTAGGATTGGCTATGGTAATTCTTAATGTCTAGTAATAGTTTAGAAAGAAGATATCATTGCAATATTTGAACATTATGTACTGAATATATACACAGTAATTTGTAATTATAAGGTCAAACATACAAAACAAATAAAAACAAACAAATTAACCTAATCCAAACAACAGTAACCAATACCAAAACAGCAAACTTCTGTTTTTTTCATATTCATGTCATTATTATTTTCAAGTAACAGGAACTTTTCTACATGACTGTAGACTGGCTGGTCAGTAACAAGATTTCAGGGCAGCAGTTACAGCAAACCCAGTCGCTCAGCAACATTAGCTCAGCTGTACTCTCCCAAACAGGGCTTCACCATCTGCCACTAAGGCAAGGCCACATGTCACAACTCACCCTCACAGTCCCCTTGTGACAGCCTCAAGTTGCTGTCCCCACTCAGCAGTTCAGTTAACCAGGAAACACACCAGTAGCCTTACACCTTTTATGTGGCGGTCTGATCATCTACAACAACCAGCGAGGGTTTTGGTGAGTGAAGTGATCGGGTCAGATGGGGTTAAAAAACTAGGCAAGTATAAGATGTTGTGAAGACAGCAACAGTGGCAGCTTTGTGCCAAATAACAGAATAGTTAATTTGCCATAATTCCTAAATGACAGAAAATCATACCAAGACATTTCCACTTGGCTAGTGTGCAATAATTCCTGAACAGCTGTTCTTAAAAAAAAAAAGGACTGAATACAATGTGTATGCTGTTGGGCGGTCAGCAGAGCTGTATTGGTTTGTCTGGCCAAATGTTGGAGAGGGGGAATCAAAAGAAGAGCAAAATGGTTTTAAATGCAAGTGATCAACACTTGCTGACTCAGTTCCCAGAGGAATCTGAAGTTTGGTAGATAGGAGATAAGACAACCAACGCCTGAGCATAGTATAAAGATAAAAGCAGCTATAGAATGGAACAGAGCAATTTTTAAGTGGCCGCTTCATCAGCCATTTGTTCTCAAAAACTAAAAACACATTCAATTAATTTTCAATGGCAACACACACACACACACACACATTTGTATTGTACTTGCGAGGACACTGCTTTGACTTTCCACAACTCCGTGAAGTCTTACACCAACTTAAACCATGACTACATGCTTGACTCCAACACTTACCCTAAACTTATTCTAAGCATAACTCTAACCTTAAAACACTTAAGTCTTAGTCCTTAAATTAACAAATAGTTATTGTGGGGACCAAATTTTTGTTTTCAGATGGTGTGAACAGATTTCTGTCCCCACAAGGTGAAAAATACATAACACAGAGTGTACTTGCATACAGCCCTGAGGCTTGTATTGGTCCCACAGGACCAACTCACACTGCAGCACACTGCAGCTGTAGCCTACAGTGTTTCAGACAAAACACTCAGCAGATCACATTTACGACCAACCCAAAGGAAAAAAACATTTATAAAAAGGAGATACTCAAGTCAGCTGCAATCTAGCGATCTTGGGCTCTTGTGTAGCCTCATTCCCAGCTGCACTATGTTATCTTAGCACGCACGGCACATTTGTTTCACAGTTTCTGTATTAGCTTAAATCCAGATACATAAATCACATTTTTTCATTAGTAACTGCTAGTACTGTGCCTTTGTTTCTGCTTTCTTTCATTTCCATGCCAATGCCATAGATCATTCCTGACTAATCCCAGTATTGGCTGTAAGCATTCAACCCATAAAATAGACAGGCGAGCCAGAGTGCACATGAGCATGTGACTGAATACAAATAGATATTTTACAGAGAAAACTGAGCAATTTGTGGGTCCATGGACAGATTATGAGACACCCCCAGTACCTATTTCAGCCTCATGACACATTACAAAAATGAAAATTATCCCACACAAGAACTCTTAAAAGATGATGATAATAGGTTTAATAATAGCACAATTATCTGCAATTAAAAAGGGCATCATTTGTTTTTGCAAAGGCCCAAATCAAAAAGTAGTTACAAACCATGTAAAAAAATGTAATTTGTCCTTAGCACTAAAAAGTACTACCTACAACACCATGTAGGTTATCAAACATACCAAATATTCTAAAAACTATCCAACAGGGTCAAACTAACAAAAAAAAGTATTAGTTTAAATGACGACACAGTTCTAGTACTTTTGATTTCTGCCAACAGCGTCCCATATTGCCCATTGCGCAAGCAATGCAGGACAGATGATTAGGAATGATGCTGAGTGTAAATGTGCATCTAGTTTAGTGTCCTCTCATATTTATTGCTGCATGAGCATCAAAACTGAAAATCCACACTCTGTGTATCAGCAGTAAAAAAAAGTAAAGAAGTAAAAAAAAAAACTTCTGCTGCTTCTCCCGACTGCATACTTCCATTTAGTGTTTCTCTGCTGTCAGCGGAAAAAATAATCAGACTGAACGAATCAGAAAAACGACAGACCCTCCGTCTGTTGCTGACATTGATTGTTCATGCTGTGGCAGAGAAGTTGTGAATATGTCCACATTTGAGTTTGTGAGTGTAATTTTACATAGTATCTAAATACATGAACAGCCTGAGTTTCAGTTTGACACTTCGCTCCTTCTCTCTGTGAGTGTGATATGGAAACTTGAAACCTGCAGGTCACACACAGACACACACAGACACACACGGACATACACGGACACACACGGACACACACGGACACACACGGACACACACGGACACACACGGACACACACGGACACACACGGACACAGACACGGACACAGACACAGACACACACTGATAATGGACTTTTCAGTGAAGTAGGAGACATCTTGTGTTGAACACATTTGCATATAGATCATGGATTTTTGAATAACAGAGAGTAATTTTGAAAACCGATATTTTATCAGACAAAAAATCTTATTCAAAGCAGATTTTTACTTTTGCTAAGAAAGTTATGTTTTGGGGGCCGGTCGGCTGGATTATGGAAAAACTGCTGGCCCAATTTTCATGAAACTTGGTGGAAGGGTGTAGCATGGGCCAAGAACCAAGCGGCAACCGCCGGGGCTGAAAAATGAAGCCAACTTGAAAGTGCCAAATACAGTTCAGTAAATGGCCACTTGAGCGAGTCAATCCCCACAAACCTCCATGTTAAAATGCCCAACTTTGCAGCAGAAATGAACATATTTATATCGTGGTACAAAAACAGTTTTGGTCTCTATAGCTATTTCCCCCCTTCATGACAACACAAGCAAAGAGGCCTGACTTTGCTCAAGTTTGGATTAGCCAGAGCGGACAGCAGAGCAGAGAAGCCACAGTGGACACACTGAACCAGGTGAAGTGAAGACAACATTTCAATCCTACAACTCCAGTAAAAAATCTGAAACAGCAGAAAACACATATTTCCACCTGCTTTGTCCGCATGTGTTGTTGTTGTTACAACCACATTGCACAGTTTTTCTGTATTTGATAAGAAGCTGCCATTTTCATGATTTTATTTCAGTCAAAGCAATTGATATTTGTACATATACATGTTAATGTATGTTATATTATGTGTGTGTTATAATATTTGCATCTTAGAAGCACTTAATAGATGCAGTGCTGAGATTTTGAGTCTTCAGGTACTTCCATATTTCATACCGTATTTCTAATAGTTTTGGAAATATATCCAGATAGTGGTTGCACTTGCAGATTTGCATTTCATAGAAGACTGGACTATTGGCCTTGGTGGAGGTCTGCGCTTCCTGAGTGCCTTTCTAGTGTTTATATGTTGTAATGTTTTACAACATGTAAGACAGTCTCAGGGGGAAATTTGATGTGATACGATGATGAATTCACATCTTAAAATGTTTTTTTTTTTTAATGAACCTGATACAGAGAAGGCATGTTAATGAGAATAGTCCGCAGACCTCAATACTATACATACGTGTGTGCACAATGGTCAAATACAGAAGCTGAAAGATGCACAACCCACTTCTATGAACAGTTCCAGCAGGAAATCTATCCACATTGATTCCCATCCTCCCTCCCTCCTCTGCCATGACAGGCAAAGGCTTACAGTACCCTGTTCCCTTTAAAACCTTGCATAAGCTGTTCCCTGGCATTTTACACCCCGTCAACATTTTACAAGGTTGCACCCTGGCATGTTGTCATGACCTCCTCTCGCAGAGCAATAACTAAGCTCTCTTTTCTGACCGAAGGCACCTAAAGATGGAACAGATGAAATGAGAGGGCTCTAAGGCACAGAAGAGATAAACAAGCCACTGGCTACAAGCAGGCCAATGTGGATGTCCTGACCTGCAGCTTTACTCTCTGCTGTTTAGCAGTCAGTGTTCAGAGGAAACACATCAAACATACGCATAATTCCAGTGATCCTACTCAAGCTTTATCAAAGAAGATGGTGCATAATATTTTCCATAACATCAAGGCAGGGTAATGATAACGTAGTACGTAGAAATCATGTTGTTATTTTGAAATTCATTATCTATTCAGTTCAAACCCACCTCTATTAATGCTCTCATTATAATTCTCCAGCTAGCCTCAACTCCCCCGAATCTGAGAGGTCAGCACTGACGGCTCAACTTTCAGCATGTAGGACCAAATCAACAGAATGTTTTTGAGCTTATTGCTGAGGCGTGGAACCTCACTTCTGACCTTTGAAATGCCTCCTGAACCGAAATCAGAAGTTACGAGAAAGTCTTTGATGCAGTGCTTCGCTAATTAGTTTAGTGCAGTGTACAAAATGCTCAGTGTTGTCTCTTTATGTGTCTAGGGACACAGAAAATGCATACTTTTGTTTGGTTGTTAAACGTAACATTAAGAGATGTAATTAGTAAAGTATTCATAAAACGTTCCCTAAATTACAAAAACATTATAACATCAACATCTATGTCGCTTTTAAGCTCCTCAAAATGTAACTTATTTAGTGTGAATTAAGTGTGTTTATGTTGCGAAGGACAACAAAACAGGTGGCATTTGGTATGCTCTGCTATTTAGAGTAAGCTCTAAAAGACCACATCCCTGATATAAAACGTAAATACCAGGTTGACCGCACAACCACAATAAAACAGAAGATTGACTGACTTTCCTTCACTTCCGCCTTCTCACTGATGTAAGCATTATTCAGCACTGTTTTGACCCTGTGTGGGTGTGTCACCTCTATAAGGGAGTGTATCTTTTAAGTCTGCAGTGCTGCATTTAAGATGCGACACCACCATATTTATTGTCTACTGACTTTATATTCATCATTAGCTGTTTATCTCTCAGAAAACTGAAAGCCATTTGTAAAAGCTCACAGTTCTCCAATATACCGCTCTGGATGTCTTTCCTGTTATTGAGCACATTAGCATGCACAAAGGACAACAGATAACAGCCAGGATTATATCAGCGACTGACGTCTTATTAGGAGTTTGCATTTTGCTATATATTATTGGGTATTGATATTTGTGTGTAAAGAAATAAATGCAACATTTAAAATAAACTCTTCAGTATTAAACAACAACAAACCAAATGTATCCCTCCGTACCCACAAGTCAGCAAATCCCAGGTATTTCATCAGGGTTTCAAAGCACTGATCCACTGTGCACATTGAATGTTTACATGTCCAACATACTCAAGTGTCCAGTATTTACTGGATTTTGACAAGACAATCATTAAAACAATTACCACAGCCACCTAGACACAAACTTTGCAAAAATTGCAGTGCATCCTGGGAAAACATCATATATGAAAATAACTCATTAACAACAACATAGCAACAACAACAAAATAAAATAATTTCGTGTTTCCCATCAATTAATTAAATAAGTTAAGGATGGAATAGATGAACACTTTTTGACAGTATACTGTAAACTTAGTATTTTCGTAGTTTTAATTTCACCCTCAGATACTATACTATCAGATGCTATTATATATTTTGTAGACATAATACCCTACAAATATGCTGATGTACTGTCATTAGGGCTGGGCAATAAAACAATAATAAAAATTATCTCAATATAATTTTCCTCAATAACAATATAACAAATGTTCAATATATCGTCAATAAATCTTTCTACTAACATATTTATTTTGTTGAGGAAAAGAGACTGAAAAAAGATTTACTAATCATATTTGTTAAAAAAAGATTTCATCATAATTGTTTTGAATGTTCTACCTCAGATTTGTTTGCCATGTTCTGATCATAAAGAAAAGTTTAACCACATAATTAACCAACCAACCAAATCATGATTTGACATTTATCGTGATAATTATCGATATTGAATGATATGAAATGTTTTTATTGTGAAAACATTTTTGGCCATTTCACCCAGTCCTACTTGTAATCATCTACATTTGACCTTGTATCCATAGACCAGCAAACACCAGAATGGGCACACAAATACTAGAGAGGGCTCATCCTTATTAGCTGCTTGTTGATGGTGCTAATGTGGTTCATTATTATTAGGGCTGGACACGTTAACGCGTCATTATCGCGATAACGCATTAATTAATTAACACTGAAAATTATTTTATCGCATGTTAACGCAGTTTTTATTATTATTATTTTGAAAGTCCGTTGCTCACTGGCTCTGAATACACATACAGTCAACAATGGGTCACAGGAGGAGTGAGATGTAGATCAGCCTGCAAATCACCCACCCAAACAAGCAGTGGAGGGAGGCTTCGGCAGACTACGCTGGATGCCGCGTGTGGGAGAAGTAGATAAACAAAAGCAAGACAAGCGATCAAATGCCATAGCGAAGTGGACACACTGCACGCTGTATTGGGGAAGATGTCGGTCTAAGGAACATTCTTAAAATCACAACGTAGTGGCTTGGCCTCATGAGGTTGCTCTTTGCTCCGGTGATCAGAAAGGGAGACAGCGCTTCGCGAGTAAATGGCAGGCACTCTATGGATAGTAAGCATGGCAACGGCTTCTGTGCACTACACAGCTCTAGCCTATTTAACTTAAGTTAAAATTATAGGCTACATAATTTTACATAATAGGCCGTCATCTAGTTTTGCGGCTCTGCCATGCGAATTCCCTCCTGTTGATGACCTATTTAGTAAACAGTAATAGATTCTGGAAACTCAGTGAGGATCAGTCTCTCTTCCAATGATTTGTGCTCCGCGTCGCGTACAAAAAGTTCAATTCAACTTCGGTAGCGAGCATGCATGTGCGTGAGGGGACCACTTCACGTCACTCTAACAGGGACACTTCCTACTGAACATAGACTGTTTATGCTGCTCCCTGATAAAAGAAAAATGTTTCTGCTGACACCTTTTCAAAAAAAAACAATACAAGAATACAGATTTATTTAACCTGTTGCTCAGAAGGTGCCTGTTATGATATTATGATCATGATGTGGCTCTGGTAACTTGTTTTAACAAGCTAGATAAAAGGTAATGCCCTGGCAGTGTCTAATAACTTTGGTTTTATGTTTAATTTGATTACATTAGTGTTTAAGTTGAGATTTACGAAAAATATTTCATTGCTAGTGTGTAAAGGGAATACTGCTGGTAAACCTTATTTGTTTAAAGTGTTTGCAAACTACGTGCTATTGCACTTTTGTGTATATAGCAGTACATTTAAAATAAAAGTGTGCCTACTTAACAACACCACAGACAAAGAGGAAGGTTTGGGTCAGATATAAAGGCACCTGCTGAGTCTGGTCTTTGATGTGTTACTGTGGTTCTGTGGTACCTTTTTTATCTCAACCTTCACCAGCACACAACAGCAAAGCAGCATGGATGAATGTCCACACATCAGTCTCCGCCTGACTGGCTGTCTCCTCAGACGACCTTACCACCCCTCCTCCAGTCAGAAGGTTACTGCTAATGCATTTGCATCAAATGAAAAGTGATTGCCATTGCTCTTAAAACAAATTAAAAAACAAGTGCAACTTGCAACAACCACCTGTAGCATTCAGGTGGATTAATTCAATGTGTTTGCAACTTTCAAAACTATTTAAATGAAACTAAGCTTGACTGGAACACAATCAAAAACAATCAGAGAATCATCATCTCTAAGGATCAAGTATTCTGAAAATACCTCTAACCAATATCTGCCACAATTGTTTAAGTGAAAAGTATAGAACTACTACTAACACTACTTATTTTTTTCTCTTTCTCTCTCTCTCTTCCATTTGTTCTTGCAACTTTTATTTTTTTTTATCTGCGTGGTCCCCTCTTCTGCAGTTCCTTCCTGAACATTCTCACACTGTAGATAAAACAGCCATCTACTTGTTCTCCATCAGCTTTATCACAGAGATGATGAACAATCATCTGTGCTGTCACTCAACAAACATGTCTGGCTATAGAAATAACAGCCCAGAGGCTGGTACTCCAAAGTGATTCAAGATTCAGCCCAATCCACATTCGTCATGCTTGAATAGCAACAGCATGCTGCATTTCGTATGGAAATACATGTACCTCTGTATCTATAGACATGGTTTATTTGAATAGCAGCAACCTCTCACTGGTGAGAAAAGAAATTTACCAGATGTGAATTTGTCTGCACAGCCCAACAATGACAGCAGCAGGTGAGGCTCTCTGCATATCTAAATGCTAATATCATGCTGTTCATCAAACAAATGCGGCAGCTAATGAGCTGGCTTGGTGAATACATCTTAAGCCTAAGTAATGACATAAGTGACAGCATACCAGGAGGGAGAGGAGTCATCTCATGACTCATAAAGCAGCAGGAGGGTTAGAAAAATGGGTATACCAAGGCCACTCACTACCTCACTACACACACTAACACACTAGAAAAACCCCCCTCACACTAACACACACACACACACACACACACACACACACACAAACACACACTCAAACTAACAAAGCCAACTGTTAGCCAAAGTTAGTTCTTCTGCCTACATCTTCCTCTTTAGTCTGCATAAATCTCATAATCTTACAAAATTCTGGAGGAAATGTTATGAATAAGAAAACCTTATTTAGGATGAGTACCAAAACCCTGTATTAAAAGGGCAACAAGGCTAAAGACTGTAGTATTTATTATCACACTGCAGCCTGTGCCCTGCTCTCTGTGTTGTCTCCACAAACACACACACTGGCCAAATAGGCCGCAGCGGAGAGACAATTAAGTGAACCAGCAAATTGTTACAATCAAGCTAAAAGAAAAGATGACTGTTTGTAGTCTAACTGTTTAGCTTTGGTTGCCATGGACCTTAAAATTTGGCAACATCTTGTAAAATCAGGCACTAGCTAAGACTGTAAATTGCAAATGAAACAGTAAAGATCAAGAGTAAGGGCGTAACTAGAAGGACTGTCCTGACTGCTCAGTCTGTCCTGACAGATTAATTTGCAATTATGAGGAAGTATGTGAGATCAGAAATGGCTGTTCGGTATGCATGTGTATGTGCATACACATGTGCTTCAACAACAGCTAGCACACCTCCTGTGGCTTGTACTTGCAGTACTGGCATGTCTTCACTGCGTCCATGAGCAATCTATTTCGGTTGATACACTCTGGCTTGGTGCCCTGCACTGCTGCTTGCAGCTATATTTATAGTCTCAATTTTTCATATTCCTGCACCTTGTTTTGTAACACAAGATTCATACATCAATATTAGGGTTGTGTCCGATTTTGGATCAATACTGATAAAAATACTTAAAATACGATAAACTCTGAAGCAAAATTAGCTTAGTTTACTTGTCATGAAGAGTGAAAAGTGGACGGTGGCAAACTTAATCAACACTTCATATCTGTTGCTGTTCATCTTTCAAAATGGAGCTATAGGTTGTGAACATAATGAATTAATAAGCCTGTCAGTTAAAACTGTCTTACTGTTTTCTCAGCCAACACAATGGCATTATATCTCAACTAAAACTTTGAGTTATTTATAAATTTAGTCACCTACGAAATGTTCAAAGCTGAACAGAGTCAGAAAGAGGATTAGAAAGGATTCTGATTTGATAAAATGCTTTCAAACCACAATCAATAGGCATTTCAATTCCACTTACTCGAATTTAGCCCTGTCTTATTTGATGAATAAAGTAAGGGGCCCTTCAACTTCAAGGAAATAGGAAGCTACTATAGAGCAGAGAAGAGTTAATACAAATGTGGTGAAAATTGCAGGTACATTTATCAGATGTTTCACTTTTACTGAACTAGATCACAGATGACAGAACTGTGAAGGGAAAGCAGACATTCAGACAGATCTAGTTAACGAATAAGGCTGTTTCAATGCTTCTCTCTCTCTCTCTCTCTCTCACACACTCACACACACTCTGGGTGTCACCTCAGAGCGATTCTTTAGTGCCACCCATGATTAATGCAGCCATGAATGGGTTTCTCTTTCACCAAGCACTGTGGGAGAAGGGTTTCTTTCGTTCTTTTTTTCTCTCTCTTTCTTTCTTTCTCAGCCATTTTCCTTCCCTCCCAATGTGACCTGATTTAGTCACAGAGTGTGAAACTGATTTGGACTCATTTACATGCTAATGCCATAAAGAAAGGTGAAATGATGTGTACGCATCACCTCATTGATTCTAGAGGACACCACCGCACTTGGCAAAATGATCTGCAGCTTAAACTACATAATTCACAGACTTATTATTTATATAATTAACTACGGAGCACGGTCTTCTTCGTGGCTAACCATGAAGTACCGTTCCACATTTCCACATTTACGTGCAAAAAAAGAGAAAAACAGTATGGTGGCATTGGTTTATGGTAGGAGTAAAATGGGGGTTGCAAAGTAGAGGGTAACAGGTTGAAGATCTGTGTTGCTTGATCTATGTGGGGACTTTGAGTTTAATGAGATTTCTGGTTCTCAAACAGGATGTGATGTTGTTTTCTTCAGCATGAGCTTTATGCCAAGATGTATATTAAATGGAGCAGTGTTTTCAAATCTTCCAAATGTCTAAGTCACAAATCTTAATATTACAAAAATTTGCTAATCAGGATGAGTTGCAAAATGTAAGATTTCTGTTATGAGAAATAATTTCCGATTTAATATGAAGCAACAGCTTGGAAGGAATCAATTTATCTACATTGCAAAGGCATGGTTCTGATTTCAAAGAAATGATTACATTAATTTGGTCTAAATCATCAAAAAAGACAGCATGTGTAATCTAAGACAACAAATGAGTGAAGTTTGAGATAGTTTTGCATCCTATTCCTGTCACCAGCAGCAGTCAAAAAGAAGAGCACCTGTTATTAAGATCAGTGAAAGTTTGATTATGTAACTGCATGTGTGGATGCAATGGGTTAAAAGAAAAAAGAAATTTAATACACAACCTCTGTGTTTTGAGGACCTTAGGCTAGGGACAATGTGTCCTTGGCCTTCACTTTTGAGTGTCATTTTGAACACTCAGAAAAGTGTAAACCACACATCCTGCTGGCCTGCAACATCACTCAAAACATCTTCATGCCTCAACTAGTCACTTCTCTGATATTGATTACCTGAAGGTACAGGTCATTGATGTGTTGAAGAATGTCAAGGGAGTAAACACAAGTCTTTAATGCATTCTGGAGACTGTTTTCTCAAACCCTAACGGATTTTACAGCAGGTCCAGAAGAGCAGGACGGAGACCTGCTATTGACAATGGGAGGGGAAAATGGAAAGAAAAACAACATTTCATGGTGAAGACAGCTGATGCATGCTGCAGAAGTTAGAGTAGCTTGCTGCTTCAACACTGGCACCTGGGTGATTTTCTTTCTCTATTCCTTTGTCTTTGAATAGAAACTACATAAAAAGCATGCCCGGTTCTACAAGGGTGCAAAAGCATGCATTGCATCGAATGTTGAATAGTTAAAAACATAATAAATAACAATGATAGTAATGTAATAAAAACAATTTAATGAAACTGTAGTAAACGGTAAATAAACATGTGTGCATTAGTCAAGTGTGCCCTACATCGTGCACTAAATCATAAAGCAATCTGTTGCTGAAAAAGTATGACACGCTGTATTCACTTACTACTGTCTACAGCTCTGTCCAGGTTAGTGGGGATGCTGAGAATCTCAAAACCATCATGAAAAAAACATAGTAATGTTGTCACAGTTTTGTTGTTAAATGATATTATAAACGAGCGGTAAATCACATGTTTCATGTACCCTAAGGTGCCTTCTTTGTGCTGGGTTTTTCCTCAGGGTTGTCAGCTAGTAAATAAGCCCACTGACAGCAATGTTATTGTTAATATTTTAGCACAATGTTTAGTGTCTGTGACCCTAGTCACGTTTTCTTTGTAAATACAGTGAGTGATACAGCTCAAGTTGCTACAGTTTAGGCTTGCGAAGCCAAGGTTTTAATCTTATCCTAACTTAACTTTGGCCAAGAAAAAGCAATGGCTGAGTTCTTAGTTAACTTGATATCCCTAGCCCGCCCTGTGGCTACTAGTGCACCCCCACTAATTACAGATGCACCTTAAGTCAAATTGTTCTGGAACCGGGGTTTGGTTAAAAGTGACTTAGCACGCTATCTCTACATCGGCTGACCCCTCACAGAGCTCCCTACGTTCTTGTCCCCTCAGAGAAAAAAAAACATCAATCCGTTCAAACAACCGTTCAATGAGTGATGGCTCACATTTTAAGAACTGTCACAAACAATGAAACAAGAAATGTCGAAACAGTGCCCCTCAACCATGGCTGACACAGACTGTGACCTGGATCTCTGCATGTTTTTCTTTACCTGTCATAGTCCTGAGTCAAAAGTCAACACTTCAACAGGAATACGGCTCGGCCTCTCAAAGACCAATCAAGCCCTTTCAGGTCGATAGTATCCAACAGATGAAAGCTGTAGGAGATAGCTTTGTCTCCAAATCAAAGTAGTCTAGTGAGGGTTTAAAAAAAACCAAGCATGACAGAGGCAGAAACACAGATCACACTTTAAAGGAAAAGCAGAAATCGAATGAGACAGTGCTGTCAAAACAACTTGAGTAACACTGATACGACTGTCATATTCATGTGTGTCATACTAGAAAAATGTCAAGAGCTGGACAACAACGGCTGACCCGTCCATGCTGTCTTTAGAGAGAACTGACTGTAAATGTTATACAGCCTGGCATTTTGCTATATTATAGCAAATGATATCCTTGATCAGACATTGCTTTTTGTCACAACTTTAAAAAGCAAAATCTATATCAAATCGTTCAAGCTTCCACAAATATGAATCCATCCAGTATCACATTCATGTTCTGTGCCATGATCATTCGATTCAAATTTGAATACAGAAGGTCAACTTTGTAGATGAATGTCAACTTGAATATGTAATGTGGCTATTTCTTCATCCTCTGAAATGTGATGATGAGTCAGTTATCTTCGCAACCCTGACTGGGTTTTGATGCTACAATCAAGCCCACATGTTAACCACAAAAAAACATTTTCTCTTGTGATGAACAGTAAATTGTGATTAGTCTATAAACCCGAGGAAAAAGGGAAAAACCAAACAGCTGCTGGCAAGCTGGAAACCAGATTAAAGTCCTTACTGTGCATACAGAACAGCCAGGAAAAGCTGTGAAGTGGAAGATGATGAACTGAAGTACATGGGCTCTGTAGATATATTCAGTTACAGCATTTTTCAAATTACCTTATGAAACACAACCAGTAGGGATAGAAACGTTCAGCACATTTTCAGTCAGTGTATGTAGAAGTGAAATGCTTCTGTCAGCCCTAAATTCGTTCTCGCTATTGACCACTCTAGCTGACCATAAAGTTTTATTCTAAATTTAGCTTTATATGGCTGCAAAAGTCAGCTGTGATTGGCTCCAGCCTCCCCATCCCCCCGGCGACCCTGCATAAGCGGGATAAGTGGGTATGGACAATGGATGGATGGAGGGGTAGATGGCTACAAAACAAAACTGCACAGCACTCAAGATTGTTTTTCATCTGCACCTGGATCCAGATCTGAATCAACAAAGGAATGTCGATCACCCCTGATCGACATTCCTGTATGTGAATGCAAGGGTTTTGTCTAAAAAGGAATTGTACAAAAATGAAAGTGAGCCACGCAGTTAAAATGAATATATGAAAACTCATATGTGTTTTTGATTTTGAAGCACTGGTTTGTGAAGCTGAGCTGTAGAGAGACTGACTGTAGTGATGACGTCATGTGGAGATAAATCCTCCACAGACGGTAAATAATGGAACAGCTCATGGAACAATACGACAGCAGCCATGGTGATCTTACTGGTGATTCACAAGCTCATGAATGCACACTACATACACAACAATTCTGACGTAATATATCACCTAACTTACGTGATATATGAGTCTACGGGCACATAAGAAAAAGTGTAACACGATGTCATCATCAATTTTACTCTTGTCTTATGCTCTGATTTGCACATGACGTACACATGTTGACTATGTTTGTAGATACAGAGTCCAAAGTCCAAAATACTGCTGAAACAATTAGTCAGAGAATGAAGAGTAACACCAATTTTGATCATCAAAATAATCATTTAGAAACGTATCAGGGGGAAAATGCCAAACATTTGCTGGTTTCAGCATCTGAGGAATTGCTACTATTTTCTCTCTCTATCGTTGTAATCACATTTCGAATAACAGAGGGTTTGGGGGGGATGACCCCCCTAATTAAGGCTTGGACCCCCCCGAAAAGGCAAAAGCAACAGTTCAGGGGGTCTTTCTTACCTGTCACTGTAAATATTACAATTTATTTCCCATACTCATGCCTTATATTCAAGAATCTTGAAATACAATTTCTGACACCCCTAAAATGGACCATTCCATTTCCTAACCTAGACATTAATTGAACGTCTCGTTTGTCCCTTTTTACATACAGTCAATGGTCTGTCCACATCACTCGCAGCACAGCTGCTCCAGTTCAGTGCCTCACCAGCTAATGGAGATGCAGCAGGTTAATGTCAGTAGCCTAGTTAGCTCTAGCTTCTTTAATACACTTAACTTTCCTACCTTTGGTGTTAGCTAACTGATAGCCCAGCCTGTCATTTCATTACCACTAGCTATATCATTTCATATTTTGTGTAATTGTTAGCCAACACTGGTGCTTAGGAATGAGTTATTGTGCATACACATTTAGGAAGTATTTTGTGAGTCTTCCTACAATAGACATTATTTTTATTTTCACCCTGGAATTCAGGAGTTTTACTTGGCTGTTGTTAAAATGTTAAAATCCAGGTTTGTTTTTTCAAATGTATTCAGTTTTATTTATATAGCGCCAATTAATAACAAAAGGCATCTCATTGCACAGAGACCCAAAAATTCCCAATTCCCCTACAGTGTATGACAACTGCAGTATTGAACACAGATTACATTTCATTCACAGTCAACATGAGCAAGAGGAAAGGAGATATTGCTAAAAAAGTTGAAACTTAAAACTTGAAATGATAAAAATTAGGAATAAGAGATGATAATGCAGACTGTATTTTATGATAGTGTCTTTGGTTCCGGACTTTCTAGCAGTTTTGCTGTAGAATAGTGACCTCTGACTAAAAAAGTTGTCATGTGGTGTGGGACACACATGAACTGGTGTAATGAATTTGATTTATCATCATCTACAGGCCGCACACATTAGATAAATAAGCAAGGATATTGTAAGGATTGTAGTTTGCGCTGTATTGGGTTTTCTTTTTGACCTGGAAAAAAAAATGACCCCCCCTCGGTTTCACTGTATAAGTCACACCCTGGTTGTAATTGAAAATCTTTATTGGGTTTAAGTGTTCAACAGATTAAACAAGCATTTTAACAATAGCTCATCAGGCTATAGACTATTTAGTGATATTTGAATAAGGTAAAGAAAACAATCAACATTTTAATCAGTGAGAAAAAAAGAATCAGATGCAGCCCTGCAGTAGTCCAAATGTAAACTCTGCTTTAGGGTGGACGCCTTTAGGGCATTCAGTCTTTTTCTGTCAAGTAGTCGGTTCCTTTGTTTGAATGGAATTTGCTCGAAGTAAACAGGTAAAAATATAGGTAGGTATATTCACATACACTTCCAGCGGATTAACCCGCAACAAGCTCTAAAAGGTATAAATTATACCTAGCCCCACTCATCTGTAATTCCTCAGCGCGTCTCTGTTTGCAAGTTAACACACAACAACAGAGTGGTTCACAGCTTGTCCTCTACATGCTAAATCCTGTGTTGAATGGAAATGTGCTCGCTCTAATTGCTCACACTAAGCTTTTCTGCAGCAACACAGTTGTCTGTAACAACATTGCAGCACCGCTTATCTTACAAATGCCTCATCATGAATCATCGGTTCGATTGCCTTCTTGCCTTTCTAACAATTTTATGCATCATGAAAGTCAACACCCACCCTTTAACCCTATCGATAGGTTTGATTATCTTAGAATATCTCCGCCCACACCAATGTTAAGAAGAAAGTAGAGAGTGTAAATGAAATCCATAGATTACAGAGCAAAGCTTTTAAGAAGATGATATACATGACGTTACATAATGGATAACTGATTTCCCTGTGGCACAGCTTTCCACGATGCTAAGGCAGATTTGTTTCTGTTGAAGGAATATTTTAGCCAAACTATAGTAACAAGTGTGTTTAGATCAACTGTCTTGATAGGCTATTGATTTAATCACATATTTCCAAATAGTTATGATTATTATTATTATCTTTCAGGGCTGAAGGCTGTTGCCCTATTCTGTTTCATCCCTCAGAGTCCAATTTAGTATCCTCCGGCTGCAGCATGAATAAGATCCCAGCAGGCTGCAGGGGAGGGTGTTTGTCCTTGCAGTGTAGGTGCTATACAGAAAACTATCTTGGGCTATACAGAGATGGTGAGACAAAGCAGGAGAGTGAAAAAGACATGCACAAGGGGACAGTGCAGAAAAAGTGACGACAGACCTAGAGGAAAAGGTGGGAAGAGAGGGATCAAAATGAAAAACTCCCCACTGTCAACCTAGCAGCAAGTCAACATGCTGGGTGCCTCCTCCAAAGCCTTATATGTTTCTATCATGGCTCTCCAGGGGCCCCTCACTTTCTCTAATAGCTGTGCATTACTCTCCTCTACCTGCCCTCATCCTCTATTGCAGTGTGGATGACTACATCCTCAGCTGCGACACAGCCATTGTTCTCCTTCTCTGCCTGTCTGTTCTCTACTCCCCACTGTACCCATCTTTATTCTGCCCCACTGTTAAAATCTCTTTGTTTGCATCAGACTTTTACACGAACGTTCCCACATTTTATCAGCTTTCCTCTTGTTCTCAAGCACAACACTCAATGTCACTCAGTCTACCCACTAGTAGCCATACACACATTCAAATTAGTAGATCAATTCTAAAGGCTAAAGGCTATTATTAACCTAATGCAGCTTAATATGTACTGTACAGTATATTCCACAGTGGGCCGACATTGACTCCAGGGACAACGTTGCTTTTGTGAGAGAAACCAACTAAACAAGACTTGTCCTGTAAACATTACAGCCCGAAGATATCATACAAGTGCACGATGACTAATGAAATGCATTCTGCATGGCTGGATCAGGACAGACGCTAAGGACATAACATTGCATGATGCAAAGCAGACCCTTTGAGCCTGTCCCTTATTCCCTCTGAACAATGAACAGCCAGACACAAAACGCCTTCAGCAACTGCCCTCCCCTGTGTCCGGGACTGGCACAGAGTGGCACACAGCAGGCACTAAAGCACACACAAATTCTCCACCAAATAAAGACTTCGGATACCTACAAGCCTTACACAACGTTTAAATCTTAAACAACTTTAAAGCAGTATTTTCAGGAGGGGCTAGTGTAGTCTCTCTCGCACTGTTTTCAACTTAAGTCTTGTGAATGGCACCATGGATGGGAGGAATTCATCTGAATATGTCATTTAGATGTCAGACCAGTATCGGATAATAGGATGTATATTAAAGTAAATGAGCAGATAACAGATGTAAACCATTTCCAGAAAGATAACTCAAGAGTTGGCTGCACGTGCCTGAGGCGCGGTTTTGGAAGGAAAGAAATTGAACCATTAAGGACATCTAAAAAAAATAATGACCTTCCGCATCTCATGAGACACTAAAGGCCTATGGCAATATATCCACAATCTATAATTATAGGCGTAGACTACGCTGCGCAGGGATGAATCACAGCTCATTGTAGCATTAGGTGAGACTTCAAAGCAGCTCAAATCTCAGTTACACAGGAATACACATGGCCCGAATCATACGACAGACTTTTAAAGCAGGAAACGTTTTTGGTCAAAGCTCACCGCCCTGATGCTGAAGACAAATCCACAGGCAGGGCAGATCAGCGTCTATCCGCCCGCTCTTCTTGATGCCTCGGACGACTACTACTACAATCAGCCTCGCTGACAGTGCGGGGGTTCATCGATGTTTAACGGCGGTTGCCTGTCTCGTTGTAACATTTTAGTTAATACAACTACGCCTTACCTGGAGTATGTCATATGCTGATCAAGTCACCTCCTTTTGAGATTTGTGAGCGATGGTGCTGCTGGCAGGTCGCGCATCACTCAGTGTGTTTCACCGACAGAAATCGTACTGAGCACAGCGCCTGACAGCGGCGCCCCGGAACGAGTATAATATAAAACGAGCCCACTGCAGTTGTCTGGTCCGTGCACCGCCTGCTCGAGAGCCAGCTACCCCACCCGAGCAGCCGTTACCACATTGATTATACATCATGGACAACACAGCTAACCACCAAACAGTGCAGGGCTTTATAGAGCAAAAAACCCTAACGTAAAATAATTTTAAATCAACGACCTGCATTTTGTTTTTGCTGCACTGACACTAACAATATTAACATAGGCCTGTAGCAACGGGTGTCAATTACACCACCTTTTTGAAAGTATTTGTTAAAAATGTTTTGAAAAATATCTTGCAACAAGAAACGCTAAATAACAAATAAAAATGCTTTGAGCAAGATTTATTTACACAATAAGAAATATAGAATATCACAAATGTGCATTGTCCAAAAAAAGTTCCTTTAGCTAAAAAATATTAACAAGCTAATGATCACTGCATTATAGTCCATTATATTTTTAAATTTTGAATTGTCACCTGCCACATGAATTTTGTGTTCCCCTTTAGGCTATATAAATAAAGACATTTTCACCATAAATTAGTCCAGAATATTTCTTCAGAATGCCAGAAATTATGTGTTTTATGTGCTCAGAATTTTCTGATCCAAGATGTAAAGTTAGCTAACTAGAAGCCAAACTTAATCAGTTTTTACACAACCCTTCTGCTTTTGTTGTACATTTCTAGATCCCCCAAAGACTTTCATATGAAGGAGAAAATATTCCACAGCTAACATTTTACTAAGCAACTTTGACACTCAAGTTGCACCAAACAAAGATGGCTGCCAGAGGGGACTCATCTCCTAACAAATTTTCTATGGCAGGCCACAAGAGAAATATTAATGCTTTATAATAAAATACAAAACAATAGAACTTTTCAAAGGTTGATATGCCATCTCCTGCTACCATGTTGGCCTGAAAAAAGAAGTCAAAGGGGATATTTTTTGTTCTAGTCACTTATTTGCCTGATTAGAACAATTCTATATGTTGCTGTGAACAGACTTTGCTTTATTGACATCTTCATCACTGCTGTTTATAAGGAGGGTCAACTTTCACCTTTGTCATTCCTATTGGTAGGTTGAGTTTGGTTCATGTCATTTCCAGCATAGTTCCACACTGAGCCGAAGTCTAATCAGAGTTTATCGATAACACTATTGTGTGTGTTTGACACAATGTTATTTTCATATAAACTAAACTTGTGTAAATTAAGCCACATAACAAGGAAAATTTCTTCAATGTGCTTCAGCCGCAGATGTCAGGTGGAGGCCAGTACTGCCACTGAGTGGCCGTGTATTAACATTACAGCTGAATGAAGCACCAAGAGCACAAAAACAGATGGACAGGGATGTAATCTGACACATTAAATCCACAAATGCATCAGAGAACCAGACTTAATCCATTTGAAAGGCAACATTATTTCACCAAAAGAGAGGTTCAAACTTTCCATTTTCCTTTAGATCTGGCAATTTTGACATTTATTCTGAAATATATAGAAGTGAAATATTCATGTGAATATGTTGCTATTCAATTGCAGAAAGGTTAAAATTTCAAAAAGGATCGTAGCCATAATGATAACATAGTGAGACAGTATAAGCACATTTCTATAGAAATTATCATTGCAGTGTCAATGTTCCAATTATCACCGAATGATGTTATTGTTTTATCACTGTCCAGTATCAAATGCATTCTGTTTATTAAATGATCCATTCAGTAACTTTTGTGTCTAGAAGAAGAAGAATGTGAAGAACTGGCATTGGATTAGTTATCTTAACTTAATCAGGTGCATCTCAAAAAATTTGAATATTGTGAAAAAGTTCATTTTCTTACATTCAAAAAGTGAAACTTTCATATATTCCAGATTCATTCCATATAAAGTTAAATATATAAAGCCTTTCTTATTTAATCTTGATGATTAGGCTATGGCTTACAGCTCATAGAAATCCAAACTCCAGTATCTCAAAATGTATTAGATTTTAGAATAAAGAATTTGTAATACAGAATTGTCGACATTGAGAAGAGCTCTAATCAGCTAATCAACTCAAAACACCTGCAAAGGTTTCCTGAGCCTTTAATGTCTCAGTCTTTACTGTTTTTATACAGATGGTTATGGAGCAGTAAATAAGACGCATGCCTTTGGTGTGAGAGACCTGGGTTCAACTCCTGACTGTGAAACATCCACCAATGTGTCCCTGAGCAAAACACTTAACCCCTAGTTGCTCCAACGACCTCTGATATAAATAGCAATCTTATGATGCTTTGAATAAAAGTGTCAGCTAAATGAATAAATGTAAATGTTATTAATGACATATTCCGCTCTTATTTCGCTCCAGGGGGATCCATTTTTGATTTGCCCGTGCAAATATTTAACCTAATGTGTTTAATTCAGGGAATTTTGTTCTTGTCTTCATGCAAGTTTGGGCTGGGTCAGAAACTGTTTCTGATGTGGGCAAATGTGGCAAAAAATGTATTCAGTTCAGTTATCTGAGAACAATATCTGCTATATTGCACATATAAAGTCTTTATTTGTATATCTCGTCAATTTCATATTTTTATAATTAAATTGGTTTATGTTTATTGTCAAGCACAGAGTGACCATAGCAAATTCCTTATATGTTTAAACCTAAAGCTGATTCTGATTCTCTTTTGCAGTAATGATGGGTGGTGGTTACCAGGCAGTACCCCAGAGGTGTATGACAACAATAAACATAACAGAAAAGTTACAACTTGGTAAAATCATGATAAAACATTCATTTGTGTCGTGTGAAACACTGTGTTGCCAATAACTCCAACACTAGAAATGTATTTCATTAGTTTTATTATAAGGCGATGACTTTTATACTAATATTTTTCAGGAAGTCCCGCTGGCCTGAAATGGTTGGGATCATTTCCATCCCGCCCCCACTGGTTTGCCCTCTGATCAGCCGCAGAGTCCTCGGCACCACGACCCATTTTTTCCTGCACCCACTCTCTGGCATCACTGAAATGGGAAAATAGATATAGATATAAACAATGGATATCAGCCCGAGCAGATGACAAAACTAGTACTTTTCAAAACCTAATACATCAAATTCATAAATGAATGATTAATAAAGGAAGGATGTAAAAAAATGTCAATAAAGACAAGGCTATGGTATTCTGAACTAAAGGGATCTAGACAGGTTATATTGGCTTAGGCAGGAATACAGATCATTGCAATAGTGCTAAATGTAAATGAACCACTGATTTCACATTATTCCAAAGATAGTGTTAGAGAATAGTAAACTAAGATGTGACCAAATTAGGCTGTGGAAAGAGTCTGGACCTATAATGATCGCCAAATGTACCAATATTTCACAGAGGAGGTTGTGAGATGGAGCCTCATTTAGGTAGAAGAGCAGATCGCTAAATAAAGGTGACGATGATATATGGGGAAAGTTGTCACCTGCATAGAAATAATAGATATAATACCAGTGAATTATGTCAGCTAATGGTAGCATATAAATGGAAAATACAAAAGGGCCAAAAAAAATGAGGTCCCTGAGGTACTTCATATTTCACCATTGGCAAAACAAAAGGGTCTTTGGGCTCTTTGGTCTACAGCTCTAGCTCAGATCTACAGCTTTACTAATAAGATTAGTTTTTCTTTTGGAGGAAAAAATTACTAATATACAACAACCATATACATGAAGATAATGCTTTCCTGCTCTTTGCTCCTTACCTGATAACCTCAGCTGCCCATCGGCCCCCCTCTCCTCTCTGGGCAGCATCATAGTTTCCTCTGGCATGAAAGTATTTGTCTGAGTTTTTCCAGTTGGCTTTCTTCATATCAGAGTATGCTCGCCACATATCACGAGTTCCTGGTGAAAAAGACAAATAGTAAAAAACATCATTGTCATGTAAAACACATAATCCTTGATCAGATACAGATATGCACATTGTTCTTGTAGAGACGTTTATCAGGCCATGTTTCTAACCTTGAGCAGCTTCAACAGGAAACCAGTACCACTGGGCATTGGTTTCCACAATTAGAACCAGAACAATTCCTGCTAGAAGCAACTTCATTTTCATAGATTTCTAAAACAAAAAACAATTACATATTATTCAACATTAAAAAACACAAAATTACATTATATTTTTCAGGTCAATTGAAACTTACTTAAGTGTTCCTGCAACTTTGTCTTAATAGACTGTAAAATATCGTATCAGTGAGGACTACTGATCTCACTCTTATATACTGCTCTGAAACAAGCTCGGTTCTAGGATTTCAAAATGATGGAAATTCCAGTTCATTTTGAAGGACGGGTAGAAATATTAAATGTCAGGCAAACACACTAGTTAATCCCTAACTACACAGATTGGCAAAGACAACAGTAGGCTTTATGTAAACAAAAAGGTCAAGGAGATTTTTTGCTGCATGTCCTGAAAAATGTTTTTTCCATTCATAAATTTGTGCTAAAATATTTTCTTTCATATTTCTACAGTAACAATAATTTATTTTATTTATAACAATAATCATTTTTGTCTTTTCAAGAAAATTGGTAATTACTGTTGTTGCCACAGCTGCAGTTTTTGCTTTTGTTGCTGTTCTGTCGCCTATGCATGATTTGTATTAGAAAGGTCTCCCAACTGCCAACATGTTACTAACTTAACAGACTTTTTTTATTGTCAGATGAGCAGCAATTTATGATGACAAAGGGCAGAACAAGTCCTGATGTGCTGTCATAAGGAGCTTGCTTGTTTATCTTAATTGTGCCAACCACAACTTTTTCACACTATGTAAAAGTAGTAATTTTGTCAGTGGAAACCTACGCTTCATTGTTGTTGCCTATCCAGTACAGTTATTTTTAAATTTGTGTGTGTGTGTAAAGTTTTGTTTCCTTTTACCATGTTTTTTTCTTTTTTATTATTTCATTGTGCTTTCTGTTTCGATATTAAGTTAATATAATCACCTCCACTAAGCTGCGGATGCTCTTGGTATTCATGAGATTCAGGCATCATTAATACCATCTACTGCCTTTTGGGTAAAGCACAACACAAATATATTTGACATTTGTTGTTGTTACTAGTACAATTATTCAGTCATCATAGCCTAAAGATCCTCTGTGCATCCTCTCTCAGATTCATGTTGTCCAGTCCAAATTGTGCATTTCTTTGGTAGTGGTCTTTCTTCCTGTTTTTTCCTAACTATTCATCATCTAACGATGTGTTCTTATATCATCCCTTCATTGAAAAGCCCAACCTCTTCCCCTGCCTCCCTCTCAATGGATGAAGTTGGTTAATTTACCATTTTTCGTAAGCTTTGTGTGAGCGCTCTATTATTCCTGTCACACTTTTAATGGCAAAATAGATTTATATTTTTGTTTAAAGAAAATAGGGGTTTTAGGACTTAATTACAGACAAAAATAACACTACAAGATGGAATTTCTTTTTGCTGTTTACTGACAATTTGTGCTGTGCTGTACCTCCAAAGCAATAGATGGCAGTAGCAACCAAACTGCCAATGGAGGAGAATAACAGAACTTATATAAAAACAAAAACAATCAGCAGTAACACCTTACAAATTTTTAAAACTAGACACAATGCTTCTGTGCTCTGTTGATAATACAGTAATGTTATGTTTTAGGATTACTTTGTTTATTATGTCTTACACAAGAAAGAAATAGACACCAAATCTTAATTTTAATCTTTAACCATCAACAATCTTGTAAACATTTGAAAACATGGAGATAATTAATTCCTATGTGAATTCATCAGTATCTAACCATTTTTGTTATGGTACAATTGTGTAACATGTTTTTCTTCATGTTACTGAACTTGTATTTTCAGTGGTGGGTGTTTTGTTTAATCATTATTTATGTTTACATGTTTAAAACATTAGCCATAGTCATGAAATCAGTATATTGAATTTTTAAAGTTAACAGAAATTTCCCGAATTTAAGAACACCCATAAATACGCTCTGGATTGTCTTTTAAGAATAAATGGAAAATCAGTTTTTACAAACCAACATTTACTGTTTGTTAACTACATTTTATTAGTCTGATTTTGTTACTTGGTTTATAGTAAACATTTCCTAATATCAAATTGTTTTATTTATTTTAATATTACGTGTATTGCCAGTGCTGTTGAAATCTGAACAAAAGTGTCTATTTGAAGTTGATTGAGATAAAAAACAGAACATGATACCACAGCCCGTTTGTTTATTTTACTTTGTTGACTCAGAATTAAAAAACAGGCTGCTCTTACATAATGTTTGAACATAAAGTTCAAATTTCTCTGGAGCCTTAACTTAGTTTTGACAGTGTATTGGCCTTTCGTCAAATAAGAGATGTCAGACTGTAATGTAGTCCTTTGATGACTACAGCTGTGAAAAAAAGTCCACATACTGTACATTGATTTTAAAATTAAAGCAACAATATGGAAGATGTTTTTTTTTTGTGCGATTTGGCGCCCCTACCATTTCAGAGTGTTATTCACCACTATTGTAAATAGGGATTTCTGTACAGGTGCATTGGTTATAATTACATTTCGATCAAAAACTAGCAAATCGCCAACTTTGGTAACACAGCCAAACATCAAGCAAGTGTGACAACACAAGACACAGCAATATTACTTTCTAGTCCAACAGAAAGAAAGACAGCTCAGCATCTGTCTTGCATCATTTTATTTCACGAAGCTTTTGTCGACGTCCGGCAGCTTGCTTGGTCACTCTCTTTTTCTCCTCTTAGCTTCCTCCATCAACATCTTCTTCTTTGGTCTCTTTGCCTTTTTCCATATAGGCAGCTAAGTTATTTCTACATTTAACAGACACAATAAGGCACATCTTGCATAAAGCTGAATAGACAAAGTAATTGACTGCTTGATCAGATAATTAACCAGCAACAATTTTGATAATCAATTTGTTTTAATAATTTTTTTCAATAATGTTGAACATTCTGTATTTCCAGATTCTTAATGAGATTTTTTGGTGTTAAGTGATAATAACTTGAATCTCAAGCTAAATAAAATTTCTTTTTACTGTGTTTTGTGGAAAAAGAGACTATGCATAATTTTATTCCATAAGCAGCACCTTTATTTAAATATTATAAAAGGGAGCTTTAAATGTGGAGTTTTATGGAATCATAAGCAAATGCAGATTGTTTAAAATAAGAAGTCCCACACTATGCAAATTGTTAAGTCAGATAGAGGAGGTAATGGAACAATATCAGGGTTTCTGCAGGTTTCACCTGGTCAAATTTAAGACTTTTTAAGACCTTTTTAAGCCCAACCTCTTCCCCTGCCTCCTTCTCAATGGATGAAGTTGGTTAATTTACCATTTTTCGTAAGCTTTGTGTGAGCGCTCTATTATTCCTGTCACACTTTTAATGGCAAAATAGACTTATATTTTTGTTTAAAGAAAATAGGGGTTTTAGGACTTAATTAAAGCTGCAAGCAGCGCCACGCCACGGACACGCTCATTGACGAAAACTCAAAGATAACACAACTTTTCATCTTCAATGCCTTTAGAAGGCACAGCAGAAATTTGAGGTCGGTCGGTCTAAATCCCTAGGAGGAGTTCGTTAAAGTACGAAGTGTGTAAATCATCCAAAATTTGACGTAAAATTCAAAATGACCGACTTCCTGTTGGTTTTAGGGCATCGCTCCAAGAGGCTTTTTTGTGAGTCTGGACAAGATACACGTACCACAGAAAATTCGTGCACGTAGGTGAAACGTGCGGCGGGGGCTGCTTCGTTAAAAGTCACTTCCTGTTGCCAGCAGGTGGCGCTATGACTGTGGGTAAATGTCGGCATGTACATGTGTTCAGGGCGGGACTCTCATCCTACATGTACAGTTTGGTGCAGATGTGAGC
>NC_060169.1:16704776-16749840 GCF_021292245.1 Micropterus dolomieu
CTACAGATTTTGTCCCAGGATTTCTTATGCATTTCTTCTTCTTCGTTGCATGATTTAGAATAATAAGGTGAGAAATGGGTCTATTCTGAGTTCATCCTGCACTGCAGCAGCTAATAAAGTCCATTTAATCCCCAAAACGCTTTTCTTTTAGGCAGGCTGGAGCAGAAAACAACTCACCTTTCTCAAGTTGTACAGTAATGTCACATGTGTATGAAGGTGGATCAAACAAGCTAATCTTAAATGTCAAAGTAGAGAGGAGCCTAGTAGGCCTATTTATTTTCATTCATTACACAATATGAATAAGCTATGCAGACAGTTGTAAAGAAAGAACATCTTTTTCTTCTGTTCTCTACTTGTTATAGTTACACAGTATTAGGGGTGTGGGCTGTATTAAAAGTATCCACTGTTCACCCATGCTCTAACACACAGTAACGATGAAATGTGTGCTGTTCTCACATTCTTCCTCTGTATGTACACATAAACAACAAGGCAGGGAAATATAAAAGGAATTTATTTTATTGTTTGGGTACATTATTGTTCAGTGTACATGTTCACATCTGAAACAAACTGTACGTGCTTGATAACTCTCCCACCCCGCAGACATCTACACGTCAATACCGATTTATATTCATAGCGGCAAGTGCTATGTAGCTCCACATAGGGGACACAGGAAGTGACATATAGCACCTTCATGCGGCGTCGGAACCGTGTAGGAAATTCACAGCCGCGCCGGCAGAACTCCAGAATGTGCAACTCGGCCGGCTCACGCGCGGACGCGCTTACAAGTGCGAGGGCCCGCCCAACGCTGCTTGCAGCTTTAATAATGGAGTTGTATTTGTCATTATCTGAAAATGGGCATTTTGTAAATTTCAAGTTTACTAGTAGTAATTTTGTTGAGTGCGTTTCCATTAGTATTTGAGTTTAGCACAATTCATTTTTTGAGTAGATTTCCCTCAGAGTATAAGAATATAAGTGCACAATTACATTTATTGAGTAAAGAATTAGTGGAATTTTATCATCAGCAGGCAACGGGCGCTTCATTTAAGCATCAGTGAATCAATGTAATTTAGAAATTAAATGTTTTTATTTTTAAATGTATTATGTTTACTCAAAAATTATTACACGCTATAAAAGTTTGAGGTAATCAGTTTCCGCAAATATTTTGAGTATTCTGAACTTATTCGGGTTTACATTGCAGACAAAGAAAGATATTAAAGCTTCCCCAGCCCGGAGCAGCAAAGATAGAGATGTCATTCACCCTATTACAAGTCAGAGTACAATCTAAATAATTTTAAGATAAAAAAAAATCTACATTATCTTTGTAGGAACCAAGTACACTGTAAGAAGGAATCATAATATCACTACTAGGAAATTCAGTTGTGGAATGAGGTGCAATATTGTGATGCATTAATAGCATCACAGTCCTGCAATAACAATTTACCTTTATCTTGGTCATTCCCACTTAGAAAATACACCTGATAAAAACAGTAATACAAGTAATTAGCTACTTTAATAAATTAACTTCTAATTAGAAAATCCCAATAACAAAAGAATGTAGGTTTTAGATAACCATAAGATACAGCAAATCATTATCTGTGCCAAAGAATGTTCTCTAAATAAATAACTAATATGCAGTAGTCTTTCCGTTATTATTATGATTATTACTAATTCATATACCTGCTCTAGAAAAACTTCTTGCACACTCGAGTACTTCTTTGAACAACTGCTTTTAAGGCCTAACATTTGGTTAACAGTGTCAAATACGTAATGCCATGCAGAAATGTTTGTTCACCATCATTCAAATTATGACATATTTTATATAAGGACCAAACATTATAGAAAAGACATCTTATTGATTGATATCAATGGTTATAACATGTATCTGTATATCTTGTACAGAAGGGCCAGTGTACATTGATGTTTTAGTTCAAGCATGTTTCCTTTAGCAACTCATGAACATGTGTCATGACAGAGTGCAGATAAATATCCATTATGACCATTCACTAACCCACTGAGACTGCAGCTTGACTGACAGCACTGACCTGTCTGTACTCTCTAAGCCTCTTATCACATCCTCACTGAAACTGCTCTTTCTGCGGCTGTGATGCTGTACAAGCTCCCTGAGCTTTTAACAGTGATTTTCTTTTCATCTGACACTTTTCGCTTGACAGTTGAAATACCTCTGCATTTGCATGAGTTTTCTTTTCAGCATAGTTCATTGCAGGTCACATATTATTAGATGTGTTGGTTTTGTTATAGATCCAACAATTTCCCAAATCACAAATCATTTTGGGGGATAATGTTAAGAGATTTTAAACTTTGGTAAGATTTGTATTTGCAGATACTACCATATTTTAGTAAATTAGTTTTGTAAAGCACAACTCTGCAGTGGAACAGTGGATTAGTGTACACTTTCTCTCTAATTGGACACAATTCAGATTATATATCATAGATATCCCACATATTTTTGTGAAACATGACAGACTCCGAAATGACTTTTGAAGGTAGGTGGGTAAATATTTTCATACAGCTGTCAATGACTCATGGCACTAAAGCCCAACAGACTTCACTGAAAGGGTTGAATTTCACTGAGCCAGAGTTTTCATTTAGCTTATTCATATTCTTCAAAATCAGTAGAAGGGAACTCTTTCTTCTACTGTTGTGCTAATTGTGTTTAATTGAAAAACATGCTTATATATTCTAACCACTGCAAGTTCATTGTACAATATTTTCATCAATGTATCAAGTGTCTTTTCTTACTCATTCTTGAAATTCCACTAATTTGTGATATATTTGAGTTTAAACAAATGCAGAAGACCCAGGAGGACGATGACACTCGAGGAAAAAAAAATAGCTTGGGTACTTTAAATGTCTTCATCCGGTGTGAAGATGGCTATGATCGACAACGTGAGTAAGACCATAAGCATCTAAGCATAACAATATTATATTAAATCATACATGCTGTCATAATTGTTGGCCCTCCTGTTGTGTGTAAACTTGTGTCATTTGACTTGTGCATATCTGCGGCCTATAAAGATGCTGTAACAGTACAGCACGTTATTCCCAAGCCTGCTGTGCACTAGCTCCATTGTGTTGCTTTAACGCTTATGACAATAATGTGTTGATTGCAATATAATGGCTCTAAAATTACCTGGAATATGTCAGTGCTCATGAAGCTCTCTTTTATAAAACAACATCCCACACACTGAGCAAATCTTTGTGAAGAAATTATGCAACGTCACTGAAAACCCCTGGAGGATTAAAGCATGGCTCGAGCTGCATTGATGAGTGTTGTTTTGTGCTCAGAGAAGACACTGTGACAAGCTAATAAATATTCATCCCAAAGATAGTGTGAGGAAAAAGGGAAGGTGTGAAAAGAGAGCTCATGCAATGAGAAGTTTGGGAAAGGAAAAGGTTTTTTTGTATAATGTCTGATACACCGAGGGAGCCTATATTTTCAGGAATGAATGCACTTTATATGAAATAGATTCCACACTTGCCATTAAGCAGAACCAGCAAGGCTACACTGGAAAGCTATCTGTTGTAAACAGATGCACAAAGATCACAAAATATGTCAGAGGTGCTATCATAAGAGAGGCGTTAGTCAGAACTCTGAGTGGTAGAACAAAGGAACTAAGGTGTAACTGAGACTCAACATAGTAGAGCACTGAGCTATAAATTTCAGTAATCTGAGATAGGTATGTGGCAAATTGAAAAATCACCTTTTAATGTTTGTCAGGTAAATTTATTTACTCAAAAATAGAGAAATACAAAGCATGTTTCTATGGTCTATAGGATGATTAAAGTATAATGTATTTTATTTATTTTCTTAAGTTGTTTTTAACAAGAATTTAGCAAGAATTTAAGCTTCACGTCATATTGCAGATATTATTTACATCGCAATTTATGGAAGATAGAAAAATCAAGTCACGACATTTTTATTTTTGTAGCCTAAAATCACAAATTTGCCTCAAAGCAGTTTACAATCTGTACCACATGTGACACCATCTATTCTTAGAGCCTCAATTCAGAAGTAAAAACTTTCCCAAATAACCCTAATGGGAAAAATGCAGAAACCACAGGAATAGCAGTAGATTGATTCCTCTTTGAGGGTGGACAAACGTGCAATAGATGTTTTATAGTCGATAGATGTGATAAATAAGTAAAGATTGTGCTGCAATGCAGTCATCTCAGTTATCAGACGTTAATATGCTTAAGCAAGTTCTATGAGTTGTACACAAGAGCTAATTGCCTTACAATATACTGAAGAAAATACAAAACAGAGGTTGGTTCACTCAAATCTCTCTCACACACGCATACACAGTCACATACTTTTGGGAAAATTACATAGATTTTAATTTCCTGGAGACTTACCCTAACCAATGACGTCCAAATAAACTTTTTCCCTATTGGGGACATGGCGTTTGTCCCCAATTGGAAATGCCAAATCTATAGACTTATGCCCATGTTGCACAACAACAAACATAAATACAGAAATACAGCATGAAATACAACACCATGAGATGGAGAAGAATTTCTATTCAGCTCTATAGAGGTCCTTTCTGTGCCCATTTAGGTATTTACCACATGACTGTGCAATACTAAGTTAAAACATGCTGGGATGTGTTTGAAAGTACATCCTTGCCATTCCCAAACCTTCTCTGACATTACTTTCATCATTCATATATTAATAATTGATTGTTTGTTTTAATTTTAGTGGCACCATAATCCCATTTCAATTTACTATATTGAAACACTACATGTACATGGTAGGTTTAGTTACATAAGTCAAATGTTCTAAACACCCTTCTGTAAACATGTTTTAAAAAGTATTAAAATTACTTCTGACTTTGACCCTGGTCTATTTTGATATATTTTACAGCCTTTAATAACAGATGGCAGGAATGGGCTCCACCATCAGCATGCACTTCAGAGAACTTTGCCTTCAGGGCTTTCTGACAGAAAGGCTTTGTACATTTCTTTTTTTCCCTAAACCTAACCAAGTAGTTTTGGTGCCTAAACCTAACAAAGTAGTAAGGCTTTCTGGCAGGAGACCCTGAGGGTAAACTTCTCCCATGTGCTATCAGCAGCCAAATGACTGCCACTGATTGATGTGCAACACTAGAGACCGCCAGTGAGCCATGTTACGCGCGTGGTGCTGGGCGAACGTGAATGGTTTAGTAAATGTGTCTTATGGACTGTATAGGCCTATTGGCTGCAATGGCATGATGGTCATAATGAAAGCACAGAGGCTGCTCGTGACACTGACACTAATGAAAAAGCTTGGTAAAGGCTCAACACGTGAGCGAGAGTCAAAACGTAGGCTACAACTTCTGCAGGTTGTGCGTAAAAAGGCTTCTGTATGTGCAGAGATTCTCACGTGATTCCCATTGATTATTGATTTCATGGTGAAGGCTGATTGATGATCTTGAGGTTTATGATAATGAAAAACATATTCATATCATTACTGGTGACATTACCAGGAATGTATCTATAGCCTACTTCTGCTTTCGCCTGCGCTCTTTTCGTCTCAGAACAGCGCCAGGTTTCTATGCTACACATGAATAGAATGGGCTGTCTGTCATAATTATCACCATTATCAAATATGGTGACAACAACAACCCTTAAAGCTGTATTTCATGGCAACGGGCGCTTTTTTTTGAAAAAATAAGTGATAGTGGTCAATGTAAAAATATGAATTACGCATATGAATTACCCAATTTATTTCTATTCAATTGCCACCAGTTGTGATGTAGAAGGCGAGACAGGAACCTCTGATGAAATGGTCAAAAGCACTGAGAGCGCACGGATTCCTCGCCTCAGCTGAGTAGACGACCTCCTACAGACTTACTTCACGTCACCCCGCCCGTCTGCCTGGCGTCTCCTCCCTAAAACATTTGCTGCGACCATCCCTTTGAGCGACTCCGAGCTGAGAGGAGAAAAAAAAGAGACTGAGAGAGACAGAGGGGGAAAGTGAGAGAGCCTACAGCACACTCCCAATATCACCTAGAGTAGGCTACCTGCTCCAGTACATCAAGGGGAGGAGGACGCACAAGTGCAGGCGCGTCCATGCGTGCCAGCCGAACAAGACAATAAGCGGGCAAAAGGACCACAAATCCAAAATTGGAATAAGAGTTTATCTTGAGAACTCTTTGGAAGAGAGCACAGCTATACAAGAACAAGACAACCTAGATGAGTACATGGTAAGAAGAGCCATGCATCTCAACAGAGAAGAAGATAACAGCAAAGGTGAGCAAAAGATTTCAGCGGCCATCGGTGGATGCTTTTAACCTAGACTCTCTAATTAGTTCAAAGCTCTCGCGTTGGTTGCCAGATGCCCTTGAGTGTGTCACGTTGATGTCAAGTGATTAAGCTGGGGGTCATATCAACAAGCTGACGGTAACTGTTGTGAAGGTTCTGTTAGTGCCTGTCTACCTTTCACCAAAACGCACTGAAAAGCTTTGCATGGCAGCGAGGAGAGATATTGCATACACCCAAGGTGGCATTGTAGTGACTGCCTGCCAGGCAGCCAATCGAGCACTTGTTGTGCTCGATTTGAACGTTTTCGCACGAGGTGACCTGAGCATAAATGCACAAGGTCATCCATTCTCGGTCTTACTGATGAGCCGCCCGCCGTGTTTGTGTCGCTACGAGGCGCGTGTGTTTGTATTGTTGTCTGTGATTGAGTCGCCACGGATGTGTGTCGTTGTGGTAGGAGGGTAGAATTAGAGAGCAGACGGTGTGTAATGACACGAACCTTCCATCAGGATAAGTAATGATGATGCCTCTGCTCTGGCAGAGCCATGCAGGGTTTTTTTTGCTCTAAATCTTTGAACTGAGGTCGAGGTCACTGACTAACACCTGATGCTGGAGGAGATTTGCCTCTGAATGTCGGTTGAAATGACGCAGCCTGTGTCTTATTATGCATTGTTAAATAAACACCAATATGACTTGTCTAGTGTCCACCACACCCACATGGGGTTAAGTTAAGCATCATTTCCAGGACTGACATGCAGCATGTACAGTATGACCATCATCTGCAGTGTTTAACCTGTAGACTTGTATTACATTCATCAATTTATTGCATGTAATGTTAATAAATCCAACTGTAAATAAAAATGTAAAATAAGTGAGATATCAGCACCACAGTTCTGGCCAGAATTTCAGTTTTGTTAGTTAAAATAATAAGTACGCTATACCACACTGTAAGTTTTAGAAATCTCTCTCCATAAAGTCTTATTTTCTCACATCTGAGCAGCATGTTGATAATGATGTGGCATTGCTGGCAAGGGAATACAACATTTCATTTTTTATGTGCAGCTGTCAAGCATTATGGGCGGCTAATATCTTTGTTTTTACCAGCTGTAAAGCATGCTGTTAAGTGAGGAGTTCCCCATGCGGTGAGTGGTGCCCTGCACAGTGGCCCTCATCCAAAATGTCATACAACCTCATTGCCAGATATGGTCTCACCAGGGACAAAAGATGAGTCACCATCTGCAACTTTGAGTGATTTCATGATTACATGATAGGTGTGTATGTGTGTCTGTGTGTGTGTGTGTGTGGGAGAGAGAGAGAGAGAGAGAATGCGTGTGTCAGAGAAAGAGATCGGCAGAGAGAGTGTGTGAGTGTTTGTGCATCTGAAGGTGAGAGGGAACCTGTGAGAGAGGTGTGCAAGTCAAAAAGCATTGAACTCAGCCATGCTGAAGCACAGGACCTCATATTTTGAAAGTATGGATGGAAAAGTTTTCTATAAATGCAGCCGAAGAACTTTGATGATTTCTACCAGTGAAAACATATTAAATAACATCAGCGACAATAGTGCTAATATTACCGACAATACCAGGGACAGGGGTAGCAAATTAGCCATAGCTAGAAACCTGTTTGTATGGCATTTACTTTGTATTATTTAAGAAGCAATGTCTCATGGATTTGTCTCAAATGAACAAGTAAATTAAAACACAATAACAATAAATATACTGTTAATCACAATGGGGATTTTCAGCATTGCAGCAGCCAATAATAATAATAACAATTATAAAAGAAATCTCTGGCAACGACTCCTCATCAAGTCACTTCAATTCAGTTCAGTTTAATTAAATTACTTTATATATCCCTAGCGGGTTAAAAAGTAGAGCAAAAACATACCATACATCTTAATAAAATATACAGAACTAGCTAATGCAGTAAATAATTAAAATGCATAATATTAAAAAGTGCTGATGTTGATATTTTCAAAATTTACAAATGATCCACATTCAAGCAAATACATTACAATACTATACACGAAATCAAGTAAATCTCTCTCAAAATACTGACATAATGATTAATCCATCTTTAAGCTGTAAATCTTTCTCTGACAAACAGCTATTCTAACAGTGTAATTTACAGTATGTGACATATTAAAGATGCCTGAAGTTCTGTAATGGTCTATAGGGCTATAGCCTGTTTTTTACCACAACTGAAACAGATGGTGTTTCATGCTTATAGGCCATCTACTGTGTCAAAATGAATCAGTGCAATAGCTCAGATTCATTACCAAAAACATTATAGCCCAGCCTCCAGCTTTAATTGTCATGTTGCATTACTTTGGATAGTCTAGACAACTCAGAAATACATTTAACACATTTTCCTGCAGAGACGTTCTATTTCAAGATTCATTTTAGGAAAGCATAAAGTGTTTGTTATGATGCTAAAGCATTTGTAATTTATGTTAAAAATGAGCATCAGGGAGTGAAAGTATGAATCTGCAGGCTTACATTAACTCTCCTGTGAGGTTAAGCTGTGACGTGAACTAAAAAGGCAGATATCAGTCAAACTTGTGATACCCCGGAAGACTGCAAATGTCTACTCAAATCAACTCCCTCACAAATTGCACTTACCTGTGATGTTATAAATGAAAATGAAAATAAAAATGAAAGTATTAACTATGCCTGGCAACACTTAGTTGGATCTCATTAGTTTGCATGTGCTTTAAAAAAATGTTTTCCTTATGCCTGAGGTTCATGCTGCAGGGGGTTGTGGAGCAGTGAATAAGACACATGCCATTGGTGTGAGAGACTCGGGTTTGAATCCACCGTGAGACACCAACGTGTCCCTGAGCAAGACACTCAACCCCTAGTTGCTCCAGAGGCATGCAACCTCTGTCATATCATATGTAGCATTGTAAGTCGCTTTGGATAAAAGCATCAGCTAAATGAATAAATGTAAATGCAGGATCCATTCTTTGGGGCCTCTGTAAACTGTAAATTGGGCAGCACATGGTGTAGTGACAAGCATTATTGCATCACAGCATGAATAAAGATGCACCGATCCAACTTTTTGTCTCCTGATATCGATTCGGATACTTCAACTCAGATTATCTGCCAATACAGAGTACCAGTTTGATACCAGTGCCTGTTTGCAAATTTAATTTTCTACAGTGTGTGATATTTATTTATTTATTTTGTTCATGCCGTTTTACAACATTTTGTTTGGCTTTCTTTCTTTCAGACCAACAATAAACACATATATATATATATATATATATATAGTTTTTTTCCATGAACGAAAAAAAGGAAAAGGAAGAAGAAAAATCTTGTAGTACCTGTCACGTTTTGTGCACATCAAAAGAAACAGAAAAACAGCCGCTTTATGAATGGATCAACCCCAATCCTCTCCCCAATCACCAAACATTTTCAGTAATACCTATCTTTACACTTAATTATCATCATTTTTAAATCTTTTTTTCCTGCCTTTTTAAATGTGTTTATCATCATTTTTCTTGTAACATTCCTGTATTTTTTTCTTATACAAATTCTTAAATTTACTTCACTTTTGCAGCACTTCAGTTCATAGTCCAAGATGTTCCACAGTTTAACTCAAAAAATCAAAATCTTCAAATCAACCAAATTTTTGAAATTTAGAAGTCCAGAATTTACAAATAAACTATTGGTGTGTTCTCTGTAGTCTGTCTTGTTGATAATCCTTAATGCTGTTTTCTGTAACAAAAACAGAGGTTTTGAGTTACTAGGGTATGTATGACCCCAGACTTCTCATGGGATTATTGTTATGTAAAGTAACTTGATGCCAGGGATAGCTCTGTTAATGAAAAGTGAGTCAGCATGACAGAACTGACAGAGAAAAGTTTTTAACGTGGATTGAAGGTGCAAGAGATGTAGGTTAGATTAATTGGGGATTGTTAATTGCCCACAGGTGTGAATGTGAGTAAATGTCTGTTTGTAGGTTTTAACTCTGTGACAGACTGAAAGCCTGTTAATGTGAGCTGGGAGAGGCTCCAGGCCCCCCCCCCCCCCCCCCCCCCCCCCCCCCCCCCCCCCCCGCTACCCTACAGGGGGAGCAGGTTAGAGGATGGAAGGATTTCTGTGGTGTTTTTACATTTTTAGTCAGTAGCATATGTGTTTCAAGTTTTTCTGTATGTGTGGCTTTGATTTGGGTTCTCGCATTTTCTGTTTATTTTACAATTATTTAATACATTTTACAGTTATTACACTGTAATATTATTGAAACTAAAGATCTTAGCCTTTAATGTCATCAGGATACAATATGTGGAGCTGCCACATAATGAAATATAAAAAGACAGTAAATAAAGTGTCAATACTACTTGAGATTTACTTTCAGTGTTAAAAAAAGTATTCTGGGCCTCATTTGTGTTGCTGTCAGTGAATGGGTTTATATTTTATGTCAAATTGCAATGTGAATTCTGTGGTGTCTGAATAGAAAAGAATTATTTTCACAAATATTGATCAGGCTGTCCTAGTCTATGCAGTAAGAAAATAATACTTTACTTGCAATCTACAAGATGTTATTACATATTTCTTCTGAAAAGCACTGCCATTTGTATTTCTCAGATCATTTGTGATGATTGAGAGGAATGACTGCATCGTGGCTCATAAGCAGAAATACGTTTCGTGGTGTTATAGTATTCTGTAGTTCTGTAGTAGTCTTTCTCCATTATATTGTAATGTCTCCAAAACAGGCCAGGTGGAAATATCAGGTGGACAGTAGGCCTCAGTGCAAGGTGCGAAAGAGAATCATTATTAATCCAGCATGTGAACAGTCAGAGATAATTGCGTAATATTAGTAGCATTCGGATTCAGAGGAAAACATTTAATTAATGTTATGGTTCAAAACTAATGGCCTGGAATCTTATTAGTGGTTTGAGACAAGCTGCGAGAGAAAAGAGAGACAGAGCAGTAATTAATAGACTCTGAAACAAAGGTATTTACATTCCCAGTTTAACTCTGAGCCACACTGTTGGGAAGCAAGCCACTTATATTTACAGACTCGGGACAAGACGGTTAGGCCATGAGAGGCAAAATATTGCTCTGTTCTACTTAGCTGCACACATATTAATTACCAAGTAAGAGTACTGCATTAGATCACATCACAATGATAGCTGAATGGAAAAGTCAGACAGGAAGTAATATGTAATAAAAATACACAGTGTGTCATAGAGAGGTAGAGAGATGGGGTTGTGTGTGGGGAGCAGGGCTTGACAAATAATTCTTCAATGGTTTTAGAAAACTGTCTCATTGATTTCCCACATGGTGTACAATTTAAAATGAAAGAATTGTTCTCTGATGAATGCGTCAGCAGATTTGTCAGTCCATTTAGAAAATAAAATCATCAAAATCCACTGCCAGGGCATTACTTTTTATCTAGCTTGTTAAAACAAGATACCATCAGAATCCATAGCCACGATCATAACATCATAACAGGCACCTTCTGAGCAACAGGTTAACATATATTAAACTGTTTTCTTGTTTTTGTGTCAGCAGGAACATTTATCTTTTATCAGGGAGCAGCATAAACAGTCTATGTTCAGTAGAAGTGTCCCTGTTAGATTGAAGGTGAAGTGGTCAAGCACAAGGCGTAGCGACAAGTGGGCATGTTCCCATGAAACTGTCGCAGCTATGCTCGTCTCACACACACACCTGCCCGCTGCCAAAGTTGAATTGTCTTGAATTTTTTGTAGCCTACACGACGCGCTGCACAAATCATTGGAAGAGAGACTGATCCTTGCTGTTTGTGAGTTTCCAGAATCTATATTACTGTTTACTAAACAAGTCATCAACAGGAGAGAATTCGCATGGCAGAGCCGCAAAACTAGATAAAGGCCTATCAGGTAAAGTTATGTAGCTTATAATTTAGGCTACAGCTGTGTAGCTCAAAGAAGCGGTTGCCATGGTTACTATCTATAGAGCATCTGCTGTTTACTGGCGGAGCAAGCCTTAGTGTTCCTAAGATCAACATCTTCCACAATACTAATAATACTAATCAGCGTGCAGTGTGTAGCTATCTACTTTGCTATGGCATTTGATCGCTTGTCTTGCTTTTGTTTATCTACTTCTCCCACACGCTGCATCCAGTGTAGTCTGCCAAAGCCTCCCTCCACTGCTTGTTTGGGTGGGTGATTTGCAGGCTGATCAACATCTCACCCCTCCTGTGACCCATTGTTTGACTGTATGTGTACTCAGAGCCTGTGAGCAACGGACTTTCAAAATAATAATAATAATAATAAAAACGATAACGTGTTAACTTGCCCAGCCCCAGTCATATGATTTTTATTTATTAGTGTGTCTCAATTTGAATACTTCTGTTAGTACACTTACATGCAGTACACTGTAGACCCTTTATATTTACTTACGTAGTGTGTGAATTTCGATTTCGCGTAGTGTTGTCTCAAATCAAGCACTGCTGTCGTGCACTAACCGGAAATGACGATCGCAGGATTTGACCCCTTCTTCTTATTTTTAATGGTGAATTGTAACCAGGCGGACCATTATCACCGTCATTTGACCGCGATTGTTTTTTGATTCAGTTTTATTGAAAATGAATAAAAATTTTCATGGACCACCAACATATTATCAACTTTGAAAATGCAACTGTTGAGGGTGAGAAGTGTTCATCATTCCACACTCAACTTTTTGACTGTTCTGAGTACACCATCAAGGTACTCACACTGTACTGCATTTTGCCATACTTCTGAGTGTGAATGCACTTCTCAAAATGGTAAGTGAAGGTATCGAAGAGCGCAAAGTGAGTCACACTATATGCCTGTGTATCTAATTGGCCCAGATGAATACAAAGTTTGTCTGAAGTGTCCATGAGAAAAAAGTGATTCAAGTAATAAAGCCCTTTAATGGCCATAGTAATTTTAACAGGAGCAAAGGAGGAAGTCAATTTCAGTTTCAATTTATTGTTGTCCTGTTTCCAACCCACAATCAAAGTTGTTGTTTTTTCCTGAACCTTAACCACATGTTTAACCAAACCATAATAATTTGTCAGATCAAACTGATCTAACTACCGATAGATGGGTTTATGGTCCAAGTAGTCCCAGTAGTGGATGTTCACGCTACCTCAAAACGTCTCCATAAGAGGACAAGCAAGGCATACGTTTTTTTTGGAAGCCCAGGAAAAAGCACATAACAGACAACCAAAGTTTCAGTTCCACCTGGAAATCAAAAGGCTGGAATCCACAGTTATGTCTTCCTCTTCCACCGCCCTACCCCTAGCTCATTTGACATCAGTAAGGACATTGCTTTAGTACCCAGTTTCCATGAAACTGAACTTGATTCCTTTTTTAGCGCATTTGAACACATCGCTTCAGTGCTACAGGGGCCACCTTAAGTCTTGCCTCTTTTACTGCAGTGGAAAATTCATCGGAAAGCCCAAGAAGTCATAGCTGTGCTCCCTTTGGAGGACAGCCTAACTTGTGCTTCGGTTAAAGCCGCAACCCTACGCGCTTATGAATTGGTCCATGAAGCCTAAAGACAAAAATTCAGAAATCAATGGCTCCACTGTTAGCCAACAAGAATGTGTTAACTCATAAAACACTGACTTTCCATCAGTCTTTGTTAAAAAGTCTCGTTTTGCTTCGGTTAATCAAAGAAATCTTCCTAAATTACGTAGTCCAAAGAAAAAGAACAGGCTTTGTTTTACTGCCTCAAATGCGGACATGTCATTGCAATCTGTTTGGCACTGAAATGCAAAGAGCAGCAACAGCCTTCTCAGAGTGTGCTGCAGCCTAAAGGCATCGGATTAATTAAAGCAGAACCATGCGTAAACACTGTTTATGTATGTGATAATGAAACTCCCAAATCCTGTATCAAGCCATTAATTTTTGCTGGATTAGAGTTGTTAACTGCAAATCTGCAGATCAGCATCCGGTGGGTAGTTTGCTCCTAACTCAGAGTTTTAACATGGTCTTTGTGACTTTAATCAAAATAATCTGAAAAAAATTACAAAACAAAAAGTTCTCAGAGGTGTCTCTGGGACGTGGGATAGAGGTGGGTTACAGTTCATCACATGCATGTACAGTCAAGGAGGACAGGAATGTTGGAATCCCCTCAGCACAACAAAGGTACACATTTTAACACAGCCACACTCTGATCCGTTTCCTTCTTGTGTAATCACACGCGCACACGGAAAAATAATGATGATGTTTCTCCACCAGCCCCTGAATGCATGTTTCTCCCCGTAACTCTGAAACGCCTGTGCACTGCTCAAAAGGCAGATCCCATATTAAAGAAGCGTTTCTCAAATGTTGTGAGTGCAGACAAAGCTAGTGGTGAAAAAGTACCCTCTCTCATTGACAAAGACATTCATCATGTGAAAAGTGTCCATATGATTGGAGTGCTATATATCAGATAGCTGCCCCCTCTGTTTACCACCAGCAGGTTTTGCCTGTGGTACATGAAGATCAGTACCACACCTAGGTGTAACAACAACTCAAAATCAGCTCATCCTCAAACATTTCTTTTGGCCAGGGTTTAAACTGATGTCAATTGGTACTGCATCAACCGTCACAATCCAAACAGATCAAGGCACAAACATCCAGTCCAAGCTTTTCGAACATCCCCCAAACCACATATTTTCCAGTGTATTTTTAGAATGGTGGCATCAGTCGAATCAAAGTCCATCCATCGTCAACTGCTTATCCTGCGCAGGGTCGCCAATCCCAGCTGACATCGGGCGAAAGGCGGGGGACACCCTGGACAGGTCGGCAATCCATCACAGGGCCACACATAGACAAACAACCAGTCACACTCACACCTAAGGACAATTTAGGGTCACCAATCAACCTAGGCCGCATGTCTTTGGACGGTGGGAGGAAGCCGGAGCACCCAGAGACAACCCACGCAGACACGGGGAGAACATGCAAACTCCACACAGAAAGGCCCGGAATGACCAAGGCCCTCTTAATGCTCTCCAAGTGAAATTTCTGTCGTCTGAATCATCTCCTGAGAAGAATGTATTATTATTCCCGTGAGCGAGTCAGACATCGATGAAGTGCTATTACGGCTGTTCCGCCGTTCCCTGACATTTTCAGGCCGGTGACAAAGTTTTTGTATTATTGTCTATTCCATGTTCGACCCTTTGTTTTGTTTTTTTTTGTTTCTTTTAATTAAAGTCAGGAAGACCATGTTAAAACTCTGATTTAGGAGTCATCATTTGGTTATATTTATTAATTTGATTTAAGAAGCACCCTCTGGGCCTTTTTGTGTAGAAGGGAGAGGGGAGGCAGCAGGCGGACATCGTGTGTGTGCTGCACCTCAGTGTGTTTTTCCACCGGTGTTTTTGAGGCTGTGTCTGTCTAGCCGCTAGGCGGGCATTATGACACCTGTTACCATGTGACGTAACATGGTAATGGGAAAAAAGGCTAAAGTACAAACAAGCTGTTTTAAGGCAGTTCACAGTAGTGTTTTCTGTGGGAGATGATAACCTCCATTGGGCTGGACTTTGTGCATTTTCATTTTGCAAACCTATTACATTCACAACAAAAGATTTATAACTGAATAGAGGAAACGGAAAAAGCCAAAAAGCATAATATGACCTCTTTATTTGCTTACTTAACAGCCCAAAAAAGTCTGTTGGCTGAGCACTTTTGAGACGGCCACTAACAGCTCGTCTATCTTGCTTAGTGTTATGTTGAGGGGATACTGCAAATATTTGGATGCTGCTCATATCTGTTCAGAGCATGTTATCTGATCACATGCCAATAATCTATTCATATTTGCGTACATCCCTATCCCAATATGAGGAAACACAAGATTTTGTATATGTGTATATTTGTGTGTATATTATACTTGGTGTGGCAAGTAAGACACACTTGTGCTCTTATAACGCTGTCACAGCAGCATGTCCATGCTAAAGACAGCCCCCTAATTGTTCTCTGCATTCGCCTTGATCTGTCTCTCCTCTCACTTGACCCTGTTTGCCATTAAGTCTGGATTTTACTTTTTGCCTCGCAATTAAGTGAGCACAAGGAAAACATACAGCCAAAGATAGGGGAGAAAATTTTGGAATCTGGATGATCTTGCATCAAGAAAATAGCCTACCACTGTACCATCAGTGTGGGTTGAAAATGTTCCTGGCAGATATAGGGGGCTGCTGGAGAAAGACATAAATAGATAATTGGAGAAAGAGGCAGAGAGGCAGGCTGTCTAGATTTTGAGAGAATATCTGTTATTCCTCCAAGTAGTGAGTACGTTTGAAGAGGAAGCAAAAGAGAGAAAGAGACATACACTATGCCTTTTAATCAGTGAACTCATTGAAGCAACACTGGTCTCTAGACACTGTACATAGAGACAGTAAAGAGGAGAAAGACAGATGTAAGAAAAAGAAGAAGCTAGATCTTCTTTCTTTTGATTCTGATTTATGTTTATGGATTTGGAGAAAGATGCTATCCAAGCTTTTTGGTAAAATGCTGACAACAATAACAGTACACTTAAGCATCTTTAAAAAGAGTTTGTTCTACTAAATATAATCTCTTCAAGTGTGAACACTTTGATGTCTCAAAATGACTTGTGGGGTGAGGCATAAGGATGCCACTGTTTAGAATTAACATACATGATTCAAGCGTGTGATGCAAACAACACACCCCATTTCTGTCATTACTAATGTATTGTCAAAACGCGCTCAGATACTGTTCATATCATATGTGTTGCAAGCCAGTTCTTTGGAACTGCCCATGAGGTTGTAATGCATGAGAGATTCCTGTTATCACATGTAGACTCCAACCCAACTCAGCACAGGTGCCCCAACCAAACTTCCAATGTTATTACATCCATATTGGACTATTTCACACCTCATGATTTACGTCAACTGCCAAGGCAGGAAGTAGTGTGCTTAGTTTATGTAGCGAGGTTTAAAGTAGGAGTGTTGCAGGAGGATGCAGGAGACAGGAGCTCACCTTTTATTAACTGTAACCACGACCTTAACCAAATGTTTTAGCTGCTCAACCCTAACCAAACCATACCAAACCATGGCCTATTTGCCATGCACACATGGCATGACAGTGTAGAAAGTGGGAATTTTTAATGATGTTGGCAGTGGATGTAAAAACACAATCAAAAAACATTAATTCATTAAAAGTAATCGGTTTTGGTAGAATTGTCCTATATCTACAGTTTTGTCTTCCGATTGGGTTACAAAGACGTGGCACTGCCAGTTGATCGTTGGAGAACTACAGGCACTATACCTTCGTGTTAAAGACATTTCTTTTTGGCCCTTTGTGACACCTTGTCATCCATCATGCTTTTCTAAAGTGTGTGTTTTTGGAAAAGGTCATGTTTCTTTAAGGTTGATCTCTAAGCTAATGATGGAACAAAACCTGCCTGGAAACTCACTTTCTCCAACTACAAACAACAGGTGGTGATTGCTTTATTTGGTAGATTCGCAGCATAGGATAGACAGATATTTTTTGGGAATCCTGTCTCAACCCACAGTGGCCTCATGTGACTCTGAAAGGCTCTCAGGATGACTAAGGCAGAGGGGCTATTTGTGGTTTGTACTCCTGCCCAGAATGAAGGCACTGTCACATCAAGAGTAAGAGTGCAACTTGGCTGTCCCCATATTATTGAACAGGACACAAAAATGTATTGTTCAAGTGGAGGATTGATGGCTGGCTGTAATGATGGATGGATGGATGACAAAGAATAGGAAACAACCCATATACAAGACATGTGCACCCCACCTAGACTGAGAGAGGCGAACAGGATATTATAAGAACAGATATCAGCAGTCAAGCCAGGAACAGATGGTGAGACAGAGCTACGCACAGACAGGATCGTCCTACCAATACAGGACTGACAGAAAATAGTGTCAGAATGTACATGCACAGGGACATACAAACACAGTCTTGGACTTGTAAAAGTCTTGATGAGGGAATGTTACTGATCTCTGTATTGGCTGTATTGTTGTCACTGTCACACTCCCAACCTTTAATTTCCTCTCTATTCTTTCATTCGTCTCCTTTTCAATTCTCTGTTACTGTACCAACCCTCATCTTTTCCCGCTAACTCTCTCTAGTTTTATTTTACTGTATCATATTGCAATGTTATGATAATGCATTTGAATACTGACAAACACTGGTGCCTGACTGATGTACTGCACTTTCATTTGATCCAGTTTTGGATTCCTGTTACCGGCAAAAACATTTGTGTTCAACTGGTAAATTATTCATTAGAGGTAGTAGAGAGTATATAATTAAATAAGCTAATGCAAAGAAGCTCTCAGGGACTATTAAATACAGCACAAATGTTTTGTTCACAGTTAATTAAGTTTATACTTTATCTGATGCACATCAGACATCCTAACCTAAGCATCACCCAGGGGTTCAGCAGACGCCTGCTTGTGTCCAGTTAGCATGTGGAGTCCTGGGACTCCAGTAACCTGCTGCTGTCCACCTTAATGGACACACACACACACACAAACACACACACACACACACACACACACACACACACATCACACTGCTGGATCTGACCCTCCCCCAACAAATTCCCATGTTTCACTTTACTTGCACACTAACTCATTGTGTTCTGAAGAGACCCAGTATGTATTTGCTTTTAAAAGGTATACTTTCAGGTAGAGAGTGCAATAAACGACTGACAACTACTCTCCTCGGATGAAACGTCAACATTAATCTTTACTGCACCTGACTGGATAAATGTACCACTCGCTGGGCTGTCAAAGGTCCTTGCTTCTTCAGGGCAGCTGTTCTGGGAAAAATGTCAATCTTTTGTCTTACATTATTCACCAGAATCAGTTTCTGTTAAATCTAGGGTGAGATCCAGGTCATGCGGTTGCAGAAACATGCTTGATTAGCTGCAGTATGAGGTTATGGAGCGTCAGACTGAGTCACTTCATCACCTCGCCATACATTGCTGTGATCTTCCCTCCCGCTAGGTCAATAACATACAGTATATTTGTGAGACTTGCACAAATATACTGTATGCAATTATTGACTGTTCAGTGAATGTATTGCATTTTTTTGTTTCATAGATTTATTTCTTATGTCAGAAAATAGTGTCAAATCAAATGCCCATCACCAGTTCACAGAGTCTGAGGTGATGTCTTCATGTTGCTTGTTTTGATATTCAGTTTGCAATAATATAAAACATTAGAAAAGCAGCAAATGTTCATATTTGAGAAGCTGTAGAATTTGGAATCTGAGATTATTGGGTATTTATAGCCATGGCTCTATGGATGGATTTCTCATCTATTGGCAGTGTTGCCAAATTGGGCTGCTTTTGATTTAATTGGGAGGCAATCTCTGTGCCATTTGGGTGGTTTACACTAATGAAAAGTTGGTCAGCCCCTCCTATTATTTGAGTAGCACGACTGAGAGTGACAGGGCAGTGAATTCCGTCAGCTCAGCAATGATTGATAACTGATGACCATCAAAAACAAATGTCATATCAGTTTATTACAACTAACTGTTTTCCTATTCCAGTTATTCTTTCACAGCTGTGTGATAAGACTTTCATCTGTTCATATGAATGAAAACTTTTAACCTTTAATTTAACAAACTTTTTAAAATATTTTATTTGTCTAAATAAGTTGCTAATAAAACATAAAACCAGAAGCGATAGGACCGATTATTTATTCTTTTTTCGCATTCTAGGCTCTGATTGGGCTACCTTTTGTCAGTCCAATTTGGCAGCACTGTCTATTGGTCAGTCCACTAATTTTGTCCACAATGAAATATATCCGCATGTTAGCATTGCCATTGTTAGCATGTTAGAAGGCTAAAATTAGTAATTAGTTTAAAGCACTGCTGTGCCTAAGTACAGCCTCATAGAGCTGCTAGTCTGGCCGTAGCGTAGTCTTGTCTCTCTAAATTACAATGATTGTCAAAATTCTTACCTATTAATTTCAATTGACTATTAATAAATCAATGAATTGTTGCCCTTTGCTTTATCAGCCCCGTCCTATCATGTAACAATTACCTACAGTGGCTGAAGAATGCAAAATCCTCCCTTCCGAACAATGTCTAACCTGACAATTCACACACTGGAGTGTCTGAGAATTTGAGCTACTTCCCTCTGTCAACCTTCAGCTGCCAGTTTTACTCTGCTCTCAGGCCTGGCGATCCCAACTTTCTCCCTCACCGATGAAAAGCAATGGTCTGCTTTGCTGGATGAGCTGGCTTGCCTTGGACATAGCCCCCAAGGATGATGTCTGCTACAGCCTTCAGCACCTGGTCACTGTTTGGCTGCTGTGTCCGTCTCAGGGACACTGAGCAGCAGCTGAAGATTTGCAGCAGTGTTCTTCTCCTGAGGCACTGAGGGCATGGAGGTGACTCAGTCTTGCTGCTGAAGAACAGACTGGACAGGCTGTTGCAGAGGCAGTGAATTAATTTAAGAAAATTATGAGCAGGTTGCATTGAAATGTACTTCTCACACCATTTTCCCATCTGTTTCTTCAGTTTTCTTGTACATTTCCTTCCTGATTATACAGCACATTACGCTTTCCCTTTGATATATGTTTTATTTGTGGAACACCCATTTATTCCATGGGTTACCATTGAATACAAATATTTATTCTCTCCTCCCTCAATCATCAGTAGTCTGCTCACAGCTCTTTTTGGCTGATGTTTGTATGGCCAGCACTGTAAGAGAGTGTTGTCTGTCTTACAGTTGATACAGTGTATTTGAGGATACACAGAAGAGACAGAAAGGTTATGTATACAATTAAAAGTATAAATGCACATATAGCATATGAAGAGCTGTTAAAAGCCTGGTAAGACCTGCACAACCTCCCAATACAACCCAGCCATATTGTCCACTACAAATAAACACCCACCACCTTCACACAGCCACTGATGAATGTAATTGCCATATTCTTGTTATCAGCTATCTATACAGTGTCCTCTCCGCAGGGGAATGAGATGGAGAAATATGAGTGTGTGTGTTTGTTTACAGGTTAGCATAATGGAGGGTCCCATCCCTTTGTAAATGAGAGTGTTTGCTTATGCATATGCGTGTCTGTGTTTGCAATGATGTGTGCCAACGTCTGCATTAATTTCTGCATCAATCGTCAAGCTGATGTTCTGCTACTCCACTTCTGCGCCCTTCACCTTCAATTTCCTTCTCTCTGCGTTCAATGGATTTTTTTTATTTTCCCTGTATGTCTAAAACCATCATACATTCAAAATGCTTAAATTATAGTGATGGAAAGTGGCCGAAGGTGGAGACCAATAATGGCACTCTATTGAGGATTTTGGAGAGAGGAGAGGAGACAAAGCCAGGGTGATTTGAAGAGTAAGAAGAGATAAATTGAAGAATCTGCGGAGTTAATACTTCTTCATTCATCAAGAGTATGCCCAAGTAAACCCAAGGCAAGGCCAGCTGAGACCCTAAATATGCAATAGCTCAACCAACATGCTCAACTAAGACAGGCACAGTGAGACAGGATAAACAGCGTTTGAGATGAGTCTGAATCAACATGTTATGAACATGTGAATCAACACTCTTGGGTATGCTTCCTGTCTTCAACCTGGCATTTATTTTGCCTACACCTTTTTGCCTACACCTACACCCATCAGAACACATTGCTTTATTATGTATTATTGGAGTTTTCATATTACGGATGGGATAATTATTTGCTGACCCACTGACCCACTGACCTCAATGCATTCACATGGAAGAAACACGATATGTTGTGATGGTGATGCCGGCTACACAAAGTTAAAGAGGTGGTGTTATGCAAATTTTCAGGTTCATAATTTTATTTAGGGGTTGTACCAGAACAGGTTTACATGGTTTAATTTCCAAAAAAACTAGTTTTTTTCATACTGCACATTGCTGCAGCTTCTCTTTTCACCCTGTGTTGAAGGCTTCATTTTAGCTATGGAGTGATACATCTTGTCTCTAAATGATCTTTGTTGGGAGTTGCACATGCGCAGTTCCTAGTTAAGGACTACTAGCCAATCAGAAGCAGAGAAGGGTGGGCCAATGAGAAGCCGATAAACCCGGCTTCGATTCAGCTGTAGATGTTGCCGACCAGCTTGGCAACATAGACTGGAGCAAGAGTTTCAGAGAGGTGAGTTATTAATCTGTAACACATGTATCTTTCATCCATAACTTTATTACTGAGCTCTGTCTCTACATCACAGTTACAACTTTATGTCCATTGACTGCCTGGAGGGTAGCTAGTGTTTGGGAGGGAGAGGAGATACTTGCTGCAGCACAGTGTTTTTCCACCAGTGATTTTGAGGGCGTGTCGGACTAGCCGCTTGGCGAGCGTTATATTTAGCCTTCATCCCAGTGTCATAACAGGGATGAAAGGGAAGCAGCTGGACTACAAACGAGCTGTTTTCAGGCAGAGTTTTCTGTGGGAGATGGGAACTCCCTTTGGGCTGGACTTTGGGCTTTTCACTTTGCAAACCTGTTACATGCACAAAAAGGTAAATGACTCAATAAAGGAGAGGGAAAAAGCCAAAAAGCATAACACCACCTTTTTAATAGCTAGCCAGATAGCTCATTAAGCCAATATAGCATAACTCACTTCCCATATTCCCTACCTGGTATTCCACCCAGCTCTATGCTGATTGCATGCCATATGTAAGCTTTTCTTATAATATCTCAGTAGGAATTCAAACTAATTTAATACCAGGTGTTGTTGCATCAAAATTATTAGCTTGTTGTTGTCCAGATCACCCATGTTTTCTCCTTTTGTAAGGGAGCTAGGTAACATCCGCTTGTAAATTCAGTTTTGGAGGAACGGCATGTTCTTTTAATATTTGCCCGTATTCTCTGTCGGCTTCACATGATTTTACTGTTTGCCGTCCACCTACTGCCTGAATCCATGTGAATGCAGCCTGTAGAAACGTAAACATTCTCTCTTCTTTTTCTGTTATATTTCTGGCAGATTAGATGCTTCACAGCGGGCGAAAACCCTTTGCTTTGGTCCAAAAAAGTATATTCTGATTAAATGTCATGACATAAAAAGGGGCGGGTCGATGTTTTTGGGTTTACTTGGTTGGATGGATTGTTTGCTGGAAGTTATTCAGTTACAGGAGAGAGAACTAGACAGCTGGGTATAGTCCCAGTCAGTGTTTATTTATAAATAAATGCTTTGAATAATTTAGAGGAACCATCAAGAGACCACGTGGGCTATTCCCAAGTTGGATAAGCAGGAGATATAAAACCAAATTCTGAATTTACAGGGTCAGGTTTATCATGTCCTCAAAGAAGGCGCACCTGAGGATGAGAAGCTGGATTAGGTTTCACTGGAAAGAATGCTTGGTCAATTTCCCTGACAGAAAGCAGATATTATGAAGATTAACTCAGACAACGCCATTAGACCCCCCCCCCCCACCGTCTCTGTCTCTTTGTGTCTCACAATATATGCCACAGTATTTTCACTGTCTGCTCCTTGTGCGACATCCTGTGTCTGTGGATGTGTGTGCATGGGTGTGTGTGAGAGGAACAGAGGTGTGTGCGCGCTGGATAATATGGTAGCAAGGGAGAAGAGGGGATCTAGAGACACTATAGAGGATAAACCGAGAGATAGAGAGAAGCTAAAGAGGCTAAATGAGCTGGGGTTGGCTGTGTTTTCATTTCTTAGTACTTCATTTCATCCACAGGTGACAGATGGGGAGAATACAGTATGCAGCTCTGTTCTCTCCCACAAGCTAAAAGCACCACCTTACATGTGGAAATACAGGTGGATTTAAAAAAATAAAACAAAAAGCAGCGATCTTCTAAGTTGATGTAGATTCAATTCAATAAGACTCCCATTGGCTTCAGTAATCAGTAATTATTTTTCTTCTGCCCTCTACACTCCAAAAGAAGTTACAACTTGTTACATCATCCATCCAGAGTCACTTGATAAAAGCTTTGATTCACTTGTGTTTATGTTCATCTTCATTTATCATATAGTTTGGTTTCACCACTTACCTAAGTTGGCTCACAGCAAACTGTATATTAGTTAACAGGAAGAAAAGTATATTGCAGAGGTTCAGTTACATCCTCCCTCTCTGCTGTGGATAGGAAGGATATGTAGGTATCGGAAGCATTTGGTGGACAAACAATGTTTATCCCACAGTCAGGAGAGGAATAAAAAACAAATGTTAAAAGTTATGTTTCCATTAAATATTAAATATACCTTCAGGCAAAAAAGAGGCTTTCATATTTGTAAAATTAGAAAAACTCCTGTATGTCCATGGTACTGATGTTTTTTTCCCCCATCAGAGTGATCTTCATTTTACTTCGGTCAAAGTTATGTTAATTTGATTTTGTAATACAGTTTAATGTGTCGAGCGGTTTGAAAAACAGGTGTGGTGGTGCGATCAAACAGTAATGAGAGGCTCTAATGGCCAAGAAGCTACAAAATCAACAAAATCCTTTCCATAATATATATATTTGTTTATTATTTGTATTCCAGGTTTGAATATCAGATAACATGTTTTGTCAACCAAAATGCTATTTAAAGAAATTATAGAAAGGCCATTCAGGAAAACTGACCATAGTACTGTAAAGTATTTGGAATTTATAATAAATGGATAAAAGATGACCTGTTTTATGTAAAGTTTCCGTTTAAAGTCAATGTTATTCATCAACATACATTGTGTGGATGTCACACTGCCTGTCTGATCGGCCCAGTTTAGTTTAGGTCTCTGTGAGTTTTGTTTATTGGTCTGTTCAGTATCTGTTATTTAGTGTGTGTTTTGAGTTCCAGTTAGATTCTTGCCTTGTGTTTTGTAACTTGTTAGTATCTGTCTGTTTTCCCCTGCTGTCTCTCTGCCTGCCTGTCTGCTGTCTTTATTAGTATCACATGTTTGTGCTCCCGCCCTCCTCGTTAGCCAGTGCTGTGTGTCACTTCTCTTCAGCTGTTGCTGGTTCGTTGTATGTCTTCTCGCCGTGTGTCTCGCTTGCCTGCCTGTGTAACTACCACGTTTGTTACCCCTTGTTCTGTACCCCTTGGATTCTTTGTTGTTTTGGAACTTGTTTTTGCTGCTCTGCGGACAACCTCTGTTTATGGAATACCTTGTTTTGTTTGTTGGACTCTGCCATGAGTGTAGCTTCTTCCCTTTGTTAATAAATCCTGAAAGAGACTGCTTGTCCTGCGTTTGTTTCCTAAAAACCTGTTCCTGCCTGCACACACGAAAAATCCTGACATGTTAGATGCATTTCCTTCCTCATAAAGCATTTGCAAACCCAAAGTTTTGATAATTTTGATTATTAAGGTTAACTGTTTTTCAATCAGAAGTTTTAAAGTTTATCAGTCAGTGTAGATACATGCCAGTATCTATATAAAACTTTATGAGCTACTAAGAATATGAAATTGTGCAATTAATGACTTTACTAACTTCTCCTCAGCGAACAACAAGATTTACATGACATTTCAAACTTTGAAACATTCACATTCTCATTTTCATCCACTTCTAGGTCACAATTTATATTCATTTCCCTCAAATCTTTCACCAGCCTGTCTCCCCATCCCACTGTCTCTTCTCTTTACCTGCTTTCTTTTTTATCTCTCACTATCTCTCAAGGCCCTTTGGTGAGTCACCTTGCATGTCTGAGTAATTATACGCACCCACAGGCACATTCACAACAATGCAGACATAAACAAACTTAGTATACATAGCCTATTATATTTTTATTAACAGCGCTGGAAAAAGTATTCAAATAATTAAATTAAAAAGGTGGTATTATGCTTTTTGGCTTTTCCCCTCTCCTTTATTGATTGATTGATTGATATTATATATCTTTTTTGTGCATGTAACAGGCTTGCAAAGTGAAAAAGCCCAAAGTCCAGCCCAAAGGGTGTACCCATCTCCCACAGAAAGCACTGCTCTGAACCGCTTGAAAACAGCTCGTTTGTAGTCCAGCCCTTCACTTCCTTTAATTGTGACATCACAATGAAAACGCGTCATAAAGCTTGCCAAGCGGCTAGCGGGGTCAGGCACGCCCTCAAACCAAGCTGGTCTGAGCGGAGGCCCTTTGGCTCGACTTGCCTTTGTTTGGTTTTCCATTGTACCTGCTTCCAGGTACTTTTTTTGTATCACTTCACCTCCATCGAGGTTCCAAGCGAGCTGAGGGATACTAAAATGTAACGTGAAAACACGACAGACTGCTGATTGGTCAGAGAGAATATTCACTATTCACTGCATCATCATTACGTGCGTCAGACAGAGGCCAGCAACAGAAAGTTTTATATTTTACAGTTTTCGTATGGAATTTCATCACTAAATCCACTTCTGAGAAGTTTTGAGGTGAGAAATCAGCTGTGTAGATTTCAAATATTGAAAGTTTTATAAGAAGTGATGGCGGAAAAAAAAATGTGCTTGAATATTTTCGGAGTTGAGGAGCTCCTCAAGTGGCTGCGGGGGATGCCTGTGCCAATCCGCGGGAGGAGCGTGTGAGGCCGGCCAGCCGCCCGCTCACAGAGCCCTCTGCTCCCACCGTCACACAGACCGCTGCAGAGGAAAACACAGCTGGAAGGTTTTCATACCACTTATCTGTCTTTACATTCTGAGTAATGTTGAAACGTTTTAACTTGATGTGTGGATCGCTGGTGTATGTGTCACACTGAACATTACGTCGCGGTAGATGTATGTGGCGTCGCTATGACGACAAGCTACGTACTATCTCTGGGTACTATCTGCAATGGAAAACGGAGCAGGGCCGAGTAGTGTCGAGTCTATCGATTTACGCTATGGTAGCATTTTTCGGCAAGGCAGCATAGATCGTCAGAACACTGGCAACAATTCAACATTTAGTCCTAAAAGACGATGCAACTCTGACTCTGTTTGGGCCTGGAAATTCACAATCACAACCTGTAAGTATGCTGTATTGGTTGTGAATTATATTTAAAATAAACACGGCAGTGTAACTTCACAGTGTTCAAGTGCGGAGTTGTTGTAAACGTTGGCTAACACAGCTAAAGTTATAACTATAATGCTAATGTTACACCCGATGTGAAAGCTACTGAGCAAATGTTCAAATTGTTTGGCCAATTTTTATGTAAAATTTTTGAAATATGGTGATTTTTTGAGTGGTTTATGGTAAGATGCGGAACAATGATGTTGTGTGGTTGTGGACTTGTAACTTATAACATCTGCTAGGTTAAGGTCGCAGTCTGAAGCGGCTTTGATTTGAATCACACTACCTTGTTTCTTACGACCCGCCCTTCTCTTCTTCTGATTGGCTAGTAGTCCTTACCTGGGAACTGCGCATGTGCAACTCCCAACAAAGATTTTGTACAAGTAAGATGCATCACTCTGTAACTCAAGAGCGAAGCATACAACACATAGGGTGAAAAGAGGAGCTGCAGCAATGTGCAGTATGAAAAAAATCTGGTGTTTTTTGAAAATAAAACCCTGTAAACCTGTTCTGGTACAACCCCTAAATAAGATTTTGAACCTGAAAATGAGCATAATACCACCTCTTTAAAGTTGGATGACTATAATGGATTAAACTGCAAATTAAAGTCATCAGTGCAGGACTCAATCCCTAACTTTTAAGGTGATGAGCTTAATATGATAATATGATGTGCTTTAAAGTTTAACCATGAGATTTCAACAATAGTTTCTGCCAGGTTTCTGTTGTGTCCACTTGACAACTATTAGGCTCCTAGATCTCCTAGTTGCCTGCTATTAGTCAATCACCTACTGTATATAATTTATGTAGAACAAAATTATGTAGAACAAATGACGAGAGGTTCTTAAACAAAAAACATCTTGTGGAACAGTGTAAATAACACAGACACCAGTAAGCAGAGAGTATTATAAACCATTAATTGTGTAGCCCTACTTACATGTATTTGATTTGCCAACACATGCCAGATGACGTGAGGAGAGGTTCAGTTTTTTGAGAGACGGGTCACAGAAATCAGTTATGGGGGTTATGTTTTGTTTTTGTTTTTTCACACAGTGCTAATGTCAGTCTGGGCAAGTGACAGATCAAGACACGTAAAAGGTCGTCTTTTATGTCTTATCTCTTTAGGTGCTGGTGTTGTTGTTTCATTATTGGAATGGCAGAGCGATAATAAATGTACTTTAATGTTCCAGTATGTCCATTGTCAGTGACATTGTGTGTCTGGATGGAGGTAATCCCATGCCTGAATGTCAACAGAACCACAACTCTTAAGAACACAAAAAATCGTACCTAATATCCAGCAGCTTCATGCACTTAATGGCAAGGTGCACTAGGTTACCATTGTGCCCCTTAGGTGTTGCAAAGTAGAGCTCAGTGAGAAGAGCTTGACTTCTCTTATGAATTAGATATGACATATTAGAGAGTCCGTTAAATTAATCATGACAAGAGATTCCAGCTCGATTCCAATATTAAAACGGTCTACCTTTAATAATGAGTAATTATTTACAGGGTGCTACAGGGCCATATGATTATGCAGAACTAAATTCTGATAAGCCTCTTGCCTCCTCATTACCAGGTTTCAAATTACAGAATTTTCTACAAGGTATTATGTTATAAAGCAACTTAACCCCTATGGTTTTGCTCCGTTTTTTCTCCTCAAGTACATGTAAGGTCGGAAAAATTCTGTTTATCCTCACAATATCATATTTATTCTGTATTGTCTTTGAATAGAAGAAGCTTTAGAGTGGGCAGCAAAATAAAAAAGGGAGTATAATGCAGCAAGTTAATTACCTAACAACATCAAAGAACATTATTTACAATTATGTACCACCCAAACTAAGAAAACAGGACAGGATTTAAGTGGTAGCCCACCCCCACTATTTCCCAACCAAGACTGCCATCAGTATGACACATCCAACATTTTCTAATTACACTTTTGCTACAAATGAGGTCAGTGTGGCAGAGCTTAACACCTCCATACCTCCATACAATTAAGCAATCGCCTCCCCAGCCATTCAGGCTTCACTTGATGCACAGCAGTCATTCTAATTTTTATCCCAGAAAACCGACTACAATATTTTTACTTTCTGCCATTCTGAGTCTGGCTTCCAATTGTGATTTTTTTGCACCTTCCTACAACTGAAGGAAAACTGTAGATTCCTATTGTAGTGTAATGATTTAGGGAGTGATTGCAGACACTCAGGGAAACAAAAAAGCAGATCTATAACACAGACCGCAACTTTAGGTAAATGTATTATAGCGAAGATTTGACTAAGTTTAGGTAGAAAATCTACCTGCATTTGCTCTGGCCATATGTATGCTGTTTATTGCTGTTAATGTTACTGTTAACATGCCCTGAATATCCTTTCTAAGCTCTGAATACAAGTAAGACACATCCAATGTAATTATGAGGAGAAAGAACCGTTTTTACACACTACATATACACACTATATGTGATTATGTGTCCAGTGAAAAAATGGTGTAGTTCATTTCTTTAACTACTTTAGCTTTGTTTGGCCCAGCAGCAGCAGTGGCGCTAAGCTAGCTTTGGCCCATTTTTCAGAACTGTCACTAGTTTGCAGGCCTGAATGTGGGTTGTAGACAAACTGTATTATAATAATCAACATTTCTTGTCAGATACAATTAAACAGTACAACAAAAATGCAAAATTAGTTCTCTGCATTTAACCCATCCTAATTAGGAGCAGTGGGCAGCCATTGCGCAGTGGAGCAGGTCGCTGTGGTAGCAACTCGTCAATCACAAGGTAGCCACGCCCTAAAGTATACTCTGCTTTATCTATTCTGCTCTAAATGGGACCATAATGAACATAATGTTGGATTAAAGAAGACTTGAAACTAGCGATTGAGATGATAAACTCATAGATGAGAGCAGAACTAATAACAGAAAAGACTAAGTATGGATGTAGTTGGGGTGAAAGGAGGGCCAGAACCCGGACTTTGAATCAGGAGACTTGTATTTTTGTTCCGTGTGAAACGAAAAGTCAATATTACATATTTTGATATTTAGTTTATATAAGGCTATTTCTTTTCAAGTTGCATCGCATCTTTGTGGCGATTATGATTGTAGAAGTGAGCACTAGCCTATATTATAGCCACATGCGAAAAAATAAATTAAAGAAAATTACTCGTTTTGCAAGATCACGTCAAGCTGTGTTCGAACTCACTAAAACAAAAACAATTCCTTGTTGTGGCATAATGCTTTGCCTAGGAGCCACTCACACACTCAAAATTCTTCAATTTCTAGATTAAGTATGGCAGCATGAAGGAAGCATTATGTTTTGGGCTGATCTGAAGCAGCTGGTTATCTGAGTGATCTAAAAAAATACCCGAGTATATTTATCAAGGTTTTTTCTTGAGGCTACAGCCAGGGTGCAAACTACGGGGAAGCCAGGGGGAGCTTAAGCTCCTCTTAACTGAAAATATGGTTTGTGATATTTTGGGGAGTCTCTAAAATATTGACAATAACCCTATGCTATTTTTGCCATTCATTTCTATTTTCCTGTATCACCATGGATCATGCATAAAACAGAAGCGTCGGGCGTCATCCAGCCAGAGGGAACAATCACCGAGCGTACGCAGCGCGCCAGGTCGCTCCGCGACTTCCTCTCCCTTGCCCTGTACCCTCTCTGGTAGACCTACTATGGGTTGTTGCCAGTGGAACCAGCGCACTGGACGGTCAGTGGTCGTTCCCTCTGGCTGGATAAAGTCAGATGCTCCTAATTTTACACATAATCCATGTGCTGCTGCAGCTGGAAGCTCTCCTCAGCGCAGTGCAACTTTCTAAATTCTTCAGTCTCACAAAGAAAATGAAGTTTAGGTCGAAACAGTGTAGAGAGGCTGAATGGAAATTACCCGAACATTTTATTCCATGTATGATTCGTTAATATACAGCTCGGTGAATTAACTAATGGCAGTTCATGTTTGCTGTGTGCCACTGGACATACTGACAACTATCACTGAATTAGTTTGATACTGAATAAATCTTAAAAAACAGAGGATTCTCAGGCAACTTCTGAGACGTTCTGTTCCTGTCCTAGTTGCTAGTGAGTTACAAGCTGAACTCCAAGCTGAGCCTCCTAATTACATTTAATCAGGCACCGCCATTGACCAAGTATATCTGCTGCAGGTCATAGCCTATCAAAATCAATATTTTTCCATTTGGTTTTAAAAAAGTAAAACAAAAAACGATGTCTGTTTTTTTTGTTTTCTGTTTATCTGTTCTTCCATTTTGATTTTGATTTGGTTTTGAAACAAAATAATCAAATAATGAACCATACACAGATTTCTTTGCCAATTTAATTGCATAAAATAAGAAAATTGCTTATTACCCATTAGGAGCCCAAATCCCATAGCCAGTCAGGCAAAGAAATACGTCACTGCCAATCAAAAATTAGTGTCTTTATATATAATAAATTTTAAAAAAAATTATGGGTTCTATCAGTCTGTCTCCATCAAAGTGGACGACCCTGACATATACAACTGCCTTATTGAATCTTTAGGTACTGTATTTTTGACATTTGTCACTTTTCTTAAAGAGGTCGTATTATGCTTTTTGGCTTTTTTCTTCTCCTTTATTGAGTTATATATCTTTTTTCTGCATGTAATAGGTTTGCCTAAAAAAAGCCCAAAGTCCAGCCCAAAGGGAGTACCCATCTCCCACAGAAAGCACTGCTCTGAACTGATTGAAAACAGCTCGTTTGTAGTCCAGCCCTTCACTTCTTTTACTTGTGACATCACAATGAAAACGCGTCATACAGCTTGCCAAGCGGCTAGCGGGGTCAGGCACACCCTCAAACCAAGCTGGTCTGAGCGGAGGCCCTTTGGCTCGACTTGCCTTTGTTTGGTTTTCCATTGTAGAAATGTTGTACCTGTACCTGCTTCCAGGTACTTTTTTTGTATCAGTTCACCTCCATCGAGGTTCCAAGCAAGCTGAGGGATACTAAAATGTAACGTGAAAACACGACAGACTGCTGATTGGTCAGAGAGAATATTCACTATTCACTGCATCATCATTGCGTGTACCAGACAGAGGCCAGCAACAGAAAGTTTTATATTTTACAGTTTTCGTATGGAATTTCATCACTAAATCCACTTCTGAGAAGTTTTGAGGTGAGAAGATTGTGATCTGTGTAGATTTCGAATATTGAAAGTTTTACAAGAAGTGATGGCGGAAGAAAAACGCTTGAATATTTTCGGAGTTGAGGAGCTCCTCAAGTGGCTGCAGGGGAAGCCTGTGCCAACCCGCGGGAGGAACGTGTGAGGCCGGCCAGCCGCCCGCTCATAGAGCCCTCTGCTCCCGCCATCACACAGACCGCTGCAGCAACAACGGCAGAGGAAAACACAGCTGGAAGGTTTTCATAACGCTTATCTGTCTTTACATTCTGAGTAATATTGAAACATTTTAACCGTAAGACTGTATATATTTTAAGAGCTGTGTGGATCACTGGTGTGTGTGTCACATTGAACATTACGTCGCGGCAGTTGTGTGTGGCGTCGCTATGACGACAAGCTACGTACTATCTCTGGGTACTACCTGCAATGGAAAACGGAGCAGGGCCGAGAAGAGTTGAGTCTATCGATTTTGCGCTATGGAAGCATTTTTCGGCAAGGCAGCATAGATCGTCAGAACACCGGCAATAGTTCAACGTTCAGTCCTGATGGTAAGATGTGGAACAATGATGTTGTATGGTTGTGGACTTGTGAGTAACTTATACCATCTGCTAGGTTACGGTCGCAGTCTGAAGCGGCTTTGATTTGGATCACACTACCTTGTTTCTTACGACCCGCCCTTCTCTGCTTCTGATTGGCTAGTCGTCCTTACCTGCGAACTGCGCATGTGCAACTCCCAACAAAGATTTTGTACAAGTAAGATGCATCACTCTGTAGCTCAAGAGCAGAGCGTACAACACATAGGGTGAAAAGAAGAGCTTCAGCAATGTACTGTATGAGAAACATATGGTGTTTTTTGAAAATTAAACCATGTAAACCTGTTCTGGTACAACCCCTAATTAAGATTTTAAACCTGAAAATGAGCATAATACCACCTCTTTAAGACACATTTTTTAGCTGTTTTGGTCTGAATACATCGCTTTGGCGAAGTGGAACCCCTGGCATTATTTTGATAGCCGTTTGTGCATACACAACTTTTTGCTACGAGACGAGAAGTAGACTTCCTGCATTACTTTATGCTGTTTACAAGGTTTATTATTAGAAGGTAGGTCAGCTCAATTTATGTGAATTATGTCATCCCACTAGAGATTGCAGGCATGATTGCAGACTTAGACTGTATAAAAGAAGTCTATGTCAGCTCAGTTTATGCAAATTATTAACAAAATAAAATAGAGGGCCTAACTGTGATGTTGGAGGTAGTCACAAGTTTACTATCGCACCAATGCTTTTTCTTTATACAAGATCCAGGGTGGACTTTCTCTCAAAATCCATCCATCCTTTCATCCCTTTTCCAATTCCAGTTATTAGAATCCATGCTGGAGTCTATTCCAACATGCAGTGGTCAAAAGGCATTAAAACACATTGGACAGGCTGCTGGTATATTCACAGGGCTCACACTAACAAACATTCACACTAATATTAACAACTACCGCATTTGTAATTTGTGTTGTTTCCAATTTTTCAAGTGACATGGTGACAGATCAGCAGGCAGGTCAAAGATAAGTGAGTAAAATCAAATTGGTTACTTTAAATTAGATAAAGTTGTCATAAATTATGGCTGAAGTTTCACTTTCACTTGCATCTGCTGAACTTCAGCAAAATCTACAATAATAACGATCGGCCCATTGGGTCATTTTTATATACTGACACTAGGCAGGCCCAATCACATCTCTTACTAGCCCCCACCCCATCTACTCTCTGTTTCTTGCATTACGGCCCACCTCAAAAAATCTTCAGAGGGCTGCTGCCAAATGCTGAAAACAACGGATATGTTTTCTGCCGGGGTGCACTACATCACCTGCAGTACCCGACATAGAGCAGGCACAGGCACTTGAAGGAGTAAAGGAGAGCTGTGGCCACTGCCAGTCTATGGTGATAGCAAGTGACAAAGTGACAGGGCCGAGTGAGAGAGAGCAGGAGGAGAGTGGAGGTGAAGCAGTAAGCATGGAGTAGCTCAACCTGTAGGGAGGGAGCAGGGAGGGAGGGTTATTTACAATGGGGACGCTGGGGACCTACCACTTGAAAGCATTTGTAAAAAATGTTCTGAAAAATAGCTTGCTCCAAGAAATGTTAATTAACAAATAAAAATGCAATAAAATAAGCCTGCAATGCAATCTAAATATACAACAAAAATTGTGTTGTTCAAAAAACTAACTTAGGCTAGAAACAATAATAAGATACTGATTACTGCATTATATTCTATTATATTTTTATATTCTGAATTGTCACCTGCCACCTGAATTTTATGCTTCCCTGGTGCAGAAATTGTCCCCAGAATGCAGGAAATTAAGTGTTTAATGGTAAAAATCTTTTTTTTTTTCAAAATAGTAGGCCTTTTATAATATATTCTTGTTGTCATGCCCACAAACTTGTGCAATGTTGCATCTCATGACCACAATCTTGTGCAATGTTGCGTTTCATGAGCTAAGTGTTTTGTCACCCCCCTAATCAGAGCCCTTAAATGGAAGGATGGTGTATTGGTGAGGGGTGTCCGACCGATTTTGGTGGGCCACCTGGGCCAAAAATGCCAGGGTCAATTTTTTTGTCCAAGTCTAGCCCTGGTGTTGCGCATACGAATGCATATTCACCCTCGATGTTGTTATCTTTTCCGACCAGCAGCTTATAAACATACAAACCATTGTGCATCTGTGTTTATCAAAAATAATAAATAGTTATAACACCTCTAAGTCCTAACCTCTAACAGATCCAGCCCTGACAGAGTTGGAGCCCTAGGCGAGATTTGACATTTGCGGTGGTAGAGTAGCCACCTGACATTGTAGACGATGATAAATGCAGAACTCAAGACACAGGCTTTCAGCCGCCCACAAATTCAATAAGATCTCTTCTTCAAATCCATTTGAGTGGAGAACTTTGGTGGAGAAATTACAGTACATGTCAAAGAGCTTGGCCCGGATCATCCTAACATCAAAATCAGTCAACAGGCTAGCGAGAAAGGTAAAACGTACATTCGAGGCTTCTTCCACAATTGTTACAATACCAAAGCTTGGCTAGCTGGATGCAAACATGTAAATGCTGTATTTTGCTTCCCATGCTTGCTTTTTAAAATGGCAGGGATGGATACAACATGGACTATTAAAGGAGTAAAGGACATGAAACATTTATCTGAGAAGATTAAGAAAGTGTGTTAAGTACGAGGACACATATGGATAATACAGTGAAGCTAGCCATGCTAGGCATAGTTAACATCGCTACACAACTGGGCGAAGGCCACAGGATTGGAGTGAGGAAACACAACAAAGAGGTGGACACATTTTATCGAAGATGCTTTGACTTTATTAAATTCTGCGGGGCCTTTAAGCTGGCCTTGCGTGGCCACAATGAGACCGAATCCTCTTACAACTCTGCCCTTTTCAGTAGATGTTGTTGCCTTGATGGACAGTGAGTTGGAGGAGCACCTTAAGACAGCTACCGTTTTCAAAGGCACCTCAAAAACTGCAAAATGCTGAATATCTTGCTATTCAGGCAGATGAGACAACTGACATTTACACCCACTGCCAATTTTGGTGTTTGTGCTACGGTACATCGACAAGGAGAAAAAGGAGTTGGCTACAGAGGTAAGCTGGATAGTTTATAGGCAGCTCTGAAGTGTTAAGATGTGGTTATTTCCAGTGGTGGACAGTAACTTAAGTAGTCCTACTGTACTGAAGTACAAATTAGACGTATTTGTACTTTACTTGAGTATTTTCTTTTCATACCACTTTGTTTGTGTTCACTTTTTATGTTTTTGTGTAAGAAACTTTTTAATAGTGGCATTAAATAATTTCTGACTATTTCTCAGAGCACTGGTATCCTGCAGTTTGTGTTAAATTGTATTGCGACGGTTACTGAAACTGACTGGATATGGCACAGCCCCACCTAAAATATTTTTCACCAGCCGCCACTGATAAACAGCCAAGTAGATAATCGTGGTCCATAATGAAGAAGTGTGATCAGCCTCCACATAGCATTGTCTACCTCCACATCATAGACCAAAGTGGGAGACCAAACTTAACCTGGGATCTGAGAATGTTTCCCCACATAAACTGTGTGTCAACCCAGATACTATTTTCTTGAATTGTAGTAAATTTAAGAGGTAATTTTCCTGAAATGCAAAAGCACTGGTTTAGCTTAAATGATGGAGGGGACAAAGACAGAGAAGGGCCTGGGGGTCCTCCCCCAGACAATTTTGAGCATTAAAGACTTCATTTCCTACATTCGGGTGAAGATTTCTGCTCTAATTTATGGTTAATCTTCATCTAAATAAAGCAAAACACAATATTCAGGCGGTATGTGAGAATTCAAAATAATAAAATTTAATACAATATAATGCAGTAAGGCTTTCAGGCATTCTGCAGCTCTTGCTTTTAAATATGTTTTCTCCTGTAAATCAACTTTTCTAATTTAATAAAATCCCTGCTGAGTCAGTACACATGCTTAGCCTTCCCTTCTCTTTTGAGTGTTGGGGAAATAACCTCTTTTAATAGGCGAATGTGGGACCTTTTCACCTCAGTGATAAATTAATTCATTTTAATTCAGTTATAAACTCCTGGACTTTAATAGCTCCTGTGTTTCAGGAGAGTTTCTGCTCATGTTCAAAACTTTCTGCACATTCAGAATATCACCCATAGTGTTCTCTGACATGTCCAGAAAAAAAATCGCAATATTACGAGGCTACTATCATCATTTAATGAGAACTCATAATATTTTTAAGTCTACCTGGCCTCTACTCTGCTGTGCATTACGTTATTGATCTGCTGGATTATAGCATATCCCCTTTAGACCGACACATTTGGGACAGCATGCCACATGTGCAACCAAAACCAACCAAAAACACGGCAGAAATCTCATCATAAATCCACACGTTAACTTCAACAGCTCTGATAAAGTGCAGCACTCCCTGACATTTTGTGCCCACAGGCCGACCCTGCCCTCTAACATGCACTTCCTGTGCTCTTCTTCTATCCCCCTAAGCCGCGTGCAGACTACACAACTTTCAGCGCCGGCCGATGGCCGTGCCATTCACACTACACAAGTTGCCTTCTTGTGACAGGAGTCTTGAAGTCGCTGTGGCGTTCACACTACATGACTAATTGGTGAGAGGGGGTCACACACTACACGAGCTGACAGCGTCTGTGTCACCCGACGCTGGTCTCCAAACCACGTTTTAATTATAAAAACAAAGAATATGGGTGAAAGAATAGATTAGCACACGCAGGTAGCAGGGATTGTCTGAGCTACAGAGAGAGCTGGAGGTGAGTAAAAAGTGTTTTGCAGTGAAAAAGTAGCTGCCTGCTCTGCCAGCTGCCTGCTCTCATTGGCTGGATGTGGATGTTGAGTCGGCCGTCTCTTCCAGATATTTTTGCATACTAGATATCTGGCAGACGTCGACGATGTGTTAGAAATGTGTCGGGGAGCTGTTTTGATTCGTCATTGTGTAGTTCACACATAATGACTGTCGCTGAGTTCGCTGAGTGGCAAATCGGGCTTAACTCCTACTTCTTTTCCTAGGTATTTACCCCATTGATGCGATACGTGCTATTATCTCTTACTGGTATTTATTGCTGCCCTTACTAGAATGTGTTGTCATTTGCAGATCTCGTGCTGTATTTGGTGCTTTGTTGGTGCTTGTATGTTCCTCACTAATTGGCAGACACTTTGGATAAAAGCATTTGAGTAAATGTAATGTAATTTCACTTTAACCTTGTTCAGACACAAAGGCTGGAAAGTAATGTAAGTAACTAACTAAGAACTACTAAGTAAGGACACAGCCAGACAAGAGATGCGCTGCTCAGCTGGGTTAGCAGGACAGAGTAGAGAGATTCACGCAGCTGCACATTAACCTAACTTTACTGTTTTTTGCTGACAGAGGAGAGAACACGTTTACCTGACTGCTGTTCCCGAAAGTCACTCTCATTGAGTTTTTTTCTTTTGTTTCACAGCGTTAACAATGGGCTGTTCCACTGTTTGAAAGTGTAACCAGACGTTACATATTTATTACTAACTTCACCAGGTGTTGCAGATGTAGCCAATTGTTGCTAACTAACCACAGAGTCCTCCACGATCAAAAACGATGGCAAGGGGTCTTGACCATTTTACTGGGGCATGTAACTAATCATGAAAAATAATGCCATTAATCTGATGACCTGTATTATGTGTACATCATCTTAGTGGGCAGCTTTACTGAGCTTTATCACAGAAATGTCGTGGGGTAAACCAGGCCTGTATTTGCAGTGTGTACTGTATTCATCACAGATAATAATATTTATCAACGGGACAGGAAGGTAATTATTCAAATGTAGTTGCAGGCTGGAACAATAACTGTTAATTCCACAAGAAAACCAGGAGCAGACATGTTAGTGATGGTTGGTTGGACAAATTACATGCTGTCGACCTGATTAATTAGAGATAACCACCTCGGTGACGGATTTGAGTGCAGGATTCAATTAATTGGATCCCTGTTAAAGCATCTGGGGATAAATTCATGTATGACTTAGTGCACATGGTTAAAAAACCAATTGCAGATTTGAAGGTACTTTGTTGATATTAATCAGATAATAAGTATCAGACAGTTTATTTGTAGGCTAATACTGTTATTTACAAAGATTTCCATGAAAACTAGTATAATAAAGGCCACTGTCATCTAGAAACACAGTTAAAGGTTCAGTGTGTAAGTTTTAGTGGCATCTAGTGTTGAGTCTTGCGAATGATCTGTTGGATTAGCTTTATCAGAGCATATAAACAACATGCAGACATCAAGTTCACTCTACATGGACAGCAAACTAACCGTTATAACCATATTACAAAATACATGTTTGCAAAATATTTATATGCAATAGGTGATATTGCGCAAATCAAAGTTCTGTATATTTCTTTGTGTACACTTTATTACTCTTTTTGCAAAAAAGATTCAAGGTGGAAAAAAAGATTCTAAATATTCTCACACCACATGAATAAACCATCAGTCACAGCTCAGGAGAAGCTACAGTTGCTAACACGCTTTTGTTGGCTCTTGTGCTAAATAATACGTGTGGGCCTCCATTTGTTCAAATTTCTCTTCTTTTCTTACTTCTAATAACCAGTCAACTACCACTACTCCTACTAACGTTACTGGTTGTTGTTCTTCTCCTTCATACGTATTCAACGTAGTGCCGTTTGTCCATAAGGGCTACTGTAGAAACATGGTGGAGCAACATGGCGACGTCCATGTAAGAGGACCTGCGGTGTATGAAGATAGAAATAGCTAATTCTAAGGTAATAAAAACATAACGGTTTATTATGTAAGGTCTTTATACACCACTGAAAACATAGTTATGAATATTATAGTGCATTTCTCTCAATATATCTTCCTAAACATTATAAACTGAACCTTTAAGCAAAAAATGGCAGTGGGCTCAATAAAGAAATTTGCAAGAAGTATAGTTTAAGATCTTAAAACAGACTGGTGTTTACACAATATGAAAGTGTGGGTGTATGATAAAAAACACACTAAATACAACTACTACTACTTGAAATTCTGGGTGATTTGACATATTATAGCACTGATGGATTAAACTTAATACAGTTTCACCTCCAGTATTTAAGGGCACCCTCCAACTTAGGATCAAGCAAACATAATGTGGGAAATTTCATCCTTATTTTGAGCAAAAAAAGAAAGCAGCATTAAGTCACAGTTATGTCGCTTAAACTGTTCAAGCCTCTTTACGGATTAGACAAGATTAAATAACTCAATAAGGCTCACACATTCAGAGGGCACATCTCAAGCAACAAGAATCCAACATGCGACTAAGAGGAGTGAAGAAAGCCAGTTGACTAGGAGGAAAGACGGAAAGTGGGCAAGAAAAGGCAATATGAGTGGACTGAGGGCATGAAAAAGGCATCTTCACGGATATTAGATTTGCAAACATGAAGCCAATCCACTCCATCTGATGTCTCGTGTAGTCTGTGAAGTTTCCAAGACTGTTAACAGTTGCAGTACACCATCCTGGACTGGAAACACCTACTGATTTCTAAAAATACTTTAGGTTGGCAGCAGCACTAAGGCATATCTCACCCTGAACCCTTTCAGATCTTGAAAGGGTTGTTTTTCAAAACATGGCACAGCATTCATAAGTTTCAGTGGATGTAATGAACCTCTTGCTTTATAAGCTGAGAGCCTACATAGAGACCCTCAGACAAAAAATGGGCTGAAGGCGAGGGTTGATGAATCAGAGGTTATATATTGCACAATGCCTTCCAACAAAAAATGCTATACCTTTCCTCAGCATTGATAAGGTGAAATTGCTTTCACTAGACTGAACCTATACTTTTGTAATTCTGTCGTAACACCAAACCCCAGCCATTTCCAAAGTCAATAACATTGCTCTCTAAGACAACAGGGAAACGGTTGCTGACCAGGCCAGCGCGTTCAAACATCCAATTTAAACCATCACAACACAGAAAGTCTATTGACGCTGCCTCGTCAACATTTTGTTACCTGCATATTGTCTGCAAAATATAGAATTGTAAAAGGTAATACTTGGGATATGACTATGTAATTCTGACTCCAATCAAAAAATAAACCAAGAAACTTAGTCTTATGTAGATTTTTTTTGCAGCAGGGTCAAAGGATACCAACTGTTTGCTCAGTTGTTTGGGATGTCTGTCTGTATCGTAGAGCAAAATGTGTGGGGAACTATTTGCTTTGTGTGAAGTTTGATGATTCCCTGAACTTTTTAATCTAGTGAAACCCTCAGGTAAAACTTACCAACTCCAGATGGATATAAATTCTATTATAGTTCCTGTGGATAGTCATCACCAGACAGACGTGTAATCCTGATGTTTTAGGTGACCTGTAGTGCTACCATCAAAACAAAATCACTTCCACTTTTTGACAAATGTCAAAATCTCATGGGCAAATTGCTATAAAATTCACTGAACACATTTATACTCCTGACAGGACAAATCCTTTTCATTTCAGTGGCACAATGTACTTTCCTTTAGTGTCACTCTCAGTGCAAACTTTGCCTTTTAAGACTCTGAGAATAACATAATGGTCAGAATGTTGTTCATATGTTTAACACAAATTTTATGTGTTTTCTTTTTTGGGAGTTGTTTCTATCTGAATCAACTATCTAAGCATAGAGGGCATCATATGCTGTACAGATTGTAAAGGCCTTTGAGGCAAATTTGTGATTTGAGATTTGGGGCTATACAGGTTGCATACAATTGACATAAATCTTGGTTGATTGTGCTCAACTTCATGAGCAAAGTGGCTGGGTTTTGTTGTTCAGTTTCTGCTCTCCTTACAACTTATTTAAAGCGCCTTCCATTCATAGTCTCACTGACATTCTCAGTGCGATGTGAGGTCTGCAGAATGAACAACCACCTGGATGTGTTGTCACAGTATGTGCTCGCACTTATGTATAAGTATATTTACAAGTCTGTACAGTGTAGTTTTAATTTCTGTTCAACAGAACTGACTGTTGCCAGTTAAAAGCCAGATTTGGGCACTTTAAACACTAAGTTCTGGGTGGATGTCTCTGCTGTGTCTGAACCCAAATGACATTTGGGATCTTTATTGATCATTATTGCAGCAATATATCATTTTTTATTTTTTCATATCTTACAGTTCTTTCAGGCTGTCTTCTGTCTACAGTTTTATACTTTTCCATCTATTTCACTTCTCTGTTTGATAAACTGCTTTTGAACACCCAGTCAATGGGATTTGTCTGTCCTACATGACACATGGCCTTTGTTTTGTCAAGACAATTACCACAGAATCAACAGACAAGCCATTCTTTTCACCATATGTGGGTTTTGTTCCAATCCAGTGTGAAAGAGCCCAAGATCCTCCTAAACTGACATGGAGGATAATGAATATTTTAATGATTAAATGAGTGAGTATGCCACATTGTCCCAGATAAAATTAGAAATATTATTCTAGTATAGTAATTCGAATTTCATAGTGTCTTGTTATGCTTGTTGTGTGGAATAAAGGGCTACCAGTTTTTGTTTTGTAATTAGGTTTAGATTGCATTAAGGTTTCACTGTTAAGATGAAGAAATAAAAAATTGAAACAGACAAGGGACTCTCATACCCAAATGTTTTGTCCTCAACTGGGTTCATCTATCTCAAGCAACAACACAGTCTCTTAAATGCCTGCTGGCATGCCTCCAAGTGGCTTTTAACCAGGGAAAATCTCCATGCAGGGGAATGCAATATAAATGCAAAACCAATATGAAATGCCAATAGGTGAGTCAACCATAAAAAAAGCTTGTCTGTCTCTGGTGTCTATAAAAGATAACTCATAGACCTTTGCCATAAAAATAATCTTTTCTATTTTGGAGATTAAATGTCGAAAGTCTGTTGATTTGTGTGAGATCCAAGCAGTGAGCAATGTTATATTAGTCTTAAATAAAGAACCATCTTGTAGTTGAACGTAGAACTGAATCCATTTTTAAGTCTGGCAAAACCAAAATGTTGTGGTCTAGACATGTGGATCAGTATTAGGTTCTTGACAGGAGGGAATAAAAGAGCTTGTTTTTATTAACTGCTTTATTGGACAAAACACCAATTAACACTAACTATTTTGATTTGTCACTTACACTGGCAGACTGGCAGTGAAAATATGCGCTCCATAAAACATTCCTAAAAAAACACAGCATCATCACATTTCATGAAAATGACAAACTGCAAGGCTTACGTAAGGATTCATTCACTGCATTGTTGAATTGATTATAAATCATGTTGATTCACCTGAATTAATCTGCTAAAAGAAACATAATGAATGACTTTCAGTTCTACAACATTTTATATGAAAATCTTGAGACTTAAAGAAGCGCTCCACCGAAAGCATAAATATCACTTGTCATGAGGTTTTCTTATCTTGGGAAATGCTACTCAGTCTGTGACACAGATATATATTGTCTTCTGTGGATCTGGAGGAGTTTTGTCAAGTCTGAGAAAATAACCCTGCTTGGGCTCAGAGACTTTACATTTTAAAGAAAAAATGTGTTAACAAATTAGGGGTGTGGAGTTTGAAAGATTTGGCTTTTTACCAGGCAAGAAGGGTGTAATAAAAGATGCTATCGAGCTGCACTGCAAAACTCCATCCTACAGACTGGGCACTGAAAGTCAGGAAATCTCAGCTCTTGTTGCTTAGATTTTAATTATAATATGTCTCTTTACATTTGAGGTATTTTTGTCTTTTTGTACTTTGACTGTCAATGATAGAGAGCTGACAGGAAAGAGAGATGGGGAATGACATGCAACAAAGTTCCCTGGTTGGACTTTAATTAGAGACCTTGCCTTTCATGTTCAGCACTTTAGCATTCATTTAAGAAGATATAATAATAATTTCTGACACCTCATTTCACAAACAAAAATAGCAGACAAAGCCAGCAACCTGAATTACCTTGAGTAAACTCCTCATTTATCCATGTAGTGTGATGACGTTTGTTTTTAGCTAAAGGCATTTTACTGTTCGTCCAAATTTCTTCTTCAGGTTCTGATGGCAAGCAAGCAGGCAGCATTGTTTTATGTTCTGTTGGCATTACATTTATTTTTTTCAGTGGTGACATCTGAAGTTGTCAAGCACTGAGAGTGCTGTTTTGTTGAAATAGCTTGAAGTATCAGTGTTTGGAACCTAAAATTACTCCATGAATCTAAAATAGGATAAAGACTGACACCTCTGCACATCGCAGAGTAAAACTTCTCAGACAGAAACCTTCTCCACTCTGGTGGCTCCAGTGCCATAACCTTTTGTTTTTATAATTCAGCTTTTGGGCTGCTGAGTGGGCTGAAGCATCGGCCACAGTATTGTTGTTCAGACAAATGAAAAGGTCAGAAATTATTGAGGGTTCAGTTTCTCAAAAGATATTGTGAGTGTGGGTCTGATTTGTGCCAAATGGGGTTGAAAATTCTGGTATAACGCATGCTTTTTCTGGAGCCTTTAGGAGTTTTGGTCCTCATTCAACAAAACATCTGTAACAGGAGTTGCACGTGATAGCCTCATAGGGTTCTTCGACTTATTTTCCCCCTCTTTGTCACTAGATCTTTTGCCGGGCTGTCTTTTGCATACGCTAAGCTTTCCAGCACTTGTTCCCTGGTTCCTTACACAACAGCCTAACCGTGGCTTGATTTCCTTGATTCTCTGCCTGATTCACTGGACTCTGATTTTCTCTCTGCCTACCTTTCCTGGCCGGTAAACTTAGCCTGTTATGATTGATCTCTGGGTTCTGATCCTTGCTAGTGTTTTGGAATAAATCTTGTGTACTCGGACAGTTCAATTCAATTCAAGTTTACTTTATTGGCATGACTGTTTATAGAACAGTATTGCCAAAGCTTCAAGGAAAATGCAAAAGACAATAAAAAGGAACAAAAAATCAGATTGTTTCTGTGTCATGCTTGTGGGTTCTTACCAGCACTGAGTGTAACATTTCAGAAGTTTGTGTGATGTTGTCATTGTCTAAGAAGCATATCCTATCACAGCAATAATGATGCAGGGTCAGCAGAAAACACTGGTGTGGTCCAGCTGCTGTCTCTGATTCCGACCTTGAGGCTGTGCCACCTCTAATCATCTCCATCTTTAAAAGTACTCCTCATTATGGAGGATGGGTGATGAGGGCGTCCTGGGTGCTTGTTAATGGGTGCAAACTAGAGAGTAGGGTGACAGTACAGCTTCGTCCATGAGCAAGACTTTGTCATGTCAAACAGATGGGACACAATCTGACTGATGATTGGACTGGTCCCGAGGCTGATGGGAGTCCCCCCCCCCCCCCCCCC
>NC_060169.1:16749860-16842014 GCF_021292245.1 Micropterus dolomieu
ACACACACACACACACACACACACACACACACACACACACACAGAGTGCTCCTGATCGCTCTGTTTTCTGCATAGCTCTCTCTCCTGTTCAACTGGACCTTGTATATTACAATCCAGGTGTATCTGTCTTTGTTTTGCATCTGTCTCCCTTGCTGCATTTCTGTATGACTTTACTCAGCGAGGCCACTGAAAAAATAGAACCAACAGTGGACTTAAAGACACAGGTGGAGATAAGAAGAACAGTCAGCCACCCAGTCAGCCACGCCCCCCAACCAAGGGAGACAAGGAGGTGTGTCCATATGGACTTCCGTGTCAAAGTCATTCAGCTAGGTAGTCCATCATAGCACTGTGGGGCAGGGTTAACATGGTTCTCAGGTCTGTGTGCCAGTAAGGAACTCATAAAACACTCCACACAGAGACCCTAAAGTGACGACACTGCCCAAAACAGCAACTGCCACTACCAGTTGCTGATTACTGCTGGACTGAGCTGATAAGGCCTCATGTCTGCTGCATGTCTACTAGAGGTGGTTGGACTGCTGTGCTTTTTATTTTTGGTTTCTCATCTGTGCCAGCTGGTTTTCATTAAGCTGATGCATGTAGCAGATAAAACACTTTATGTGTATCTTTTTGTCATGACCTATATTATCAACTGATTGTAGCATGATGTATCTTGTGCATCATTGTACATGTAACAAGGAATTGCAGCAGAAAAACAGCAACATGTTGATGCTGGGTTTGGCTCAGCCAAAACGTTTACTACAGTCTGGAAATCTTTTCTACTGTTTTCAAAATAGGGATGCCCACTGATGTGTATAATTTTGGTTGATGGTGGTTTTATTAAAATATTTGAATACTAATTTTGAAACAGTGTCACTGTTCCAAAGTTTATCCTCCGCTGGGAAAAAAAAATATTACCGACAAATTTGACCACCCTCTTTTTTTACACATCCATATTTAATGTATGCATATAAAGATTTGTTTAAAGGTACTACATTCTAATAATAATAATAAGGTAAGACAGGTCTATCTTAGAGTAATTTAACTGATCCCATAGGTGTTTGACATTATAGCTTTAGGTATTTCTCACATGAACTTGTCCTAGTCAGGAAGACAACAATAGACTGATTAGTTAAGAGACAGCAGCTCAGGCGTCAGGCTAGCAGATATCAGTGTTCTCTGGGAATCTTACAAGGTTGAGTCTTACAAGAATGTTTACAAGAACTCACTGGCTCCACAGATTAGAGTACAACTTATGGATAGTGAGAGATTCCAATATGACGAAGCACTGGAGTCTAAACATCAGATAGATAGTTGTTCTAAGTGAAAGGTGACCTAATAGAGAAACCTACAGGCACTAGGGGGAAGACAGAAACATAAAAGGGACCACAAGATGTTATCCTTCAGATTTGGTGTTGGCATTTGATGTGTTCACATGTTGTATGCTGGCACTGTGTCTCCTCGGCCGGGCTCAATAAACCATGCTATGTTAAGTCTTCATCAGTCTCCGAAACTTCTTCACACCTGAACCTGGCTCACAATATCATTACAACAAATAATAAATATAAACTTTATACAGCAGTTTTCAAAACAAAATGACATGGTTAAATAAGGATATGAAACATTTCATGTATGTCAAAATGTATAAAGGGCTCATTGGTTGAAATTAATGGCTTTATTCATAGTCAATAAGTAATTTATTATTTCATTATAGATCATTTCAGCTGTTAATAAGAACCCCTTTTTGGTTGCCCCATTTTTAAAATCCATGTGTTTATCCTCCTCCAACATCATTCTTGCCGTGTCTTTTAGCTAGCACTTTTGTCAGTCAGAAAGAATCCTCAAATAAACCATTTGACAACTGGCCTTTTTTGAAAAAAGCTGCACAACATCTTGACTAAAATCCATTTATTAAAAACATATTACAATTTACAAAAGCCGACTTGATGAATTGTTGTACGTGCACAGCCAGAGTGCGTGCAGGTCGTCAGGTCGTCAGGTAGGCCAGCCCGAATACAATTATTGGCTTCTCTTATTACAGTCCACAGCCACAGATACCAGATTTTTTCTTTTTCATTTTTGTGTCAGAGCATTTGATTTATTGATTGCTGCCGAAATAAATTGCTTTAAGTAGGCAAAAAGTAATGATTTATAAACCATTTTAAGGGTGCCTTATTAGAAAGTGGAATCATAAAAAATGACTGTCAGATAAATTATATTTTGGACCAATGATTTTTCTCTTTCAGATATCGATACCAGTGTGGATGTCAAAAATACAGTATTGATGGGGCTCTACTGTATGCATGCATATGTGTTTGTGTATGTTCAAGTTGATTTATGGGGTGAGAAAAGAATATTTCTATTATACTGTTAATCATAACCATGTATATTTTTAGCCATGCTAGCACCATTGGCTCTAGGGATGGCAATGTCGGTCAGTCGGTCCTTTGTCCAGACTTGTACAACTCAACAGCTATTGGATGGATTGCCATAAGAATTTGTACTGACATTCCTGATTCTTTGAAAAATCTCACTTGCTTACTTATTTACTTTGCTGATCCCCTGACTTTACATGTCAGGTCAAAATTTCAATTTGTCCTGTACTTTTACAGTACGTACGTTTATGACAAAATACTTGCAAAACTAATGACATTCCCACCAGTCTGTGCTGTACTTTGTATTTAAATTTGTTAGCAAATGTTAGAATGCTAACAGGCTAAACTAACATGGCAGACTGCTAGCATTGCTGTGTAGACTCTTATCAGAATCCCATTTCTCGTTCTTGTGAAACAATGAATAATTGTTTAGTCTCAAAGCCTCTTTCCATAGTTAACTAATCCAATTGACGTCGCAGAGGGAAATTGTTCTTTGGTTGAACTATTGACCGTATCATGGCCTCATTTTAAGGGCTCATAATGATCTAGAACTACTGGCTGTCTGTGGCTGTGTTTGGTAATAAGTGAGGCTGTGGAGGGAGGTGCCGCTTGGTAACTTAATCCACAAATCCACACCCAACTCTTTAACATTTACAGCGGAATATTTAGTTAGCTGGGGGTGCGGATCACTCAGGGTGTAGCCTGATTTCTTTCATCAACTGTTAATATATTATTGATTTTACATTTGATATAGGCTTCTCAATGGATGCTCTGTAGAGTGAATTCTTCGACTTACATATTGTGTAATAAGGAAATTGTTTGTGCAGGCTTATATGTGTATCTGTCTTTGTGTCTTTGAGAGAGATACAGAAAACGACACATCAGACTGGAACTGGACAGACAGCGGAACAGTTGAAATGGAAGACCGATCTTATCGCTGCAGCGATGTTACACTGAGGATTAAAATTGGAGTCCTGGCTCCAGAGTTCTGAAATTAAGGGCACAAACACTATATTGGTGAAGGTAAAATATATGAGACATTGTGGGGTAAAAAGCGCAAGGAAAAATGTTAATGATGCTCCACAGTGTTCCCAGTAATGTTTGGGGAAGTGGTTGATCATACGTGACTGTATTAAAATATAATAGGCCCTTTAAGAAACAAAATAATATAAAAAAAACATGTATATAGCCCACTGCTGAATTGCAGCAACTGGATGCTCTAATGTGAAGCTCACCAGTAGTCTGGCTCCTCCATCTACTCTTAGGGATGATTGACAGTACATGTGCGGGACAATGTGCAGAGACCCTCCAAAAAAACAAGAAATTATATTTATTTCAAGGCAAATTCAGTGCACTGCAGGCAGACTGACGGGCTGAACCAATGTAAACTCTCCCTCCATCTTTTTCATTTCTTTGCCTCATCTGTTCGTGCAATAAACTCCTGTCACCTCAGTAAATTTTCAGTCTCTGAAGTATGATATTGTTATACTTTGGGGCATTTTAACCCACACACATAAAAGTTTGCCACACTAGATAATCAGCAGGTCTGAAACTCAATTTCATTTCAAAGAATCAAGTAGAAGTCAGGACATTTATTAATGAAAGTAATCATGTTTCGCCTTTGTTATGCCCCGCACTGCCTTTTAACATTCACTCTACTTAACATAAACCCTTAAAGCCTGGCAAGAAGCTTGCACATCATTTTGTGAAACAAAATAATGAAATGTTATTTTATTTAACATTTTACATGTACCAGTAGAGAATACACACAGGTAGCAAGAATAATTTAGGAACATCAGTGGGTATGTGTTTTATTTAATCAAAGGTTCATGGTTAAGCTTTATTACCATTACAATACAGGATTATACAGTGAAAGGAAGATGTAGGAAAATATACAGTTATCAGTATACATATATACCTAGGCAAGGCAAGTTTTTTTCTACAAAAGGACAATTTTATTTGGTAGGTTTTCTCTAGTTTCATCTCCTGCAGTTTCACTGGCCGGTAGTGGTGTACTTTGTTCTTACATAATGGCATTTTATTGAGAAGCTTGGTAATGCTCTCAAAAAATTTAACAAATGTTTACATTTTTACATACATACAGTACATACATTCTCATTTCATCAACCCCTTTCACATGCAGAAACAGCCAAAGTAGTAGTTCCCGCTTTCCACACTACTATTAGTAACTATCCAAAAAATGTTCACTTTTTCGCACTTGACATCAAAGTCCTAGAAAGCTGAGTCTGAATCAAAGTGCTGCAAAGGGTGTATCAAACGACTCAATTTCTTGGCCGCATTTGGAGGAGTCTTTGAAATGGGACAGGCCATTCTGGCCCGACATATTCTGTCTAAATGTGGAATTCAGAGGATCTAGCCTCTGAACTGGGACACAGCAAGAGACTAATAAGAGTATGAACTGGATGCAGAAGAAAGAGAGAGAACAAGAGATGCTTTGACATTAATGTGTGTTATTAATCTTATCCTGGCTCCTTTGTTTCAGAGTCTGTCCACTTTAAAGTAAGTTTATGAAAAAGACTCACTGGACTGGTTTTCAAAATCCAGCCTGTTCTGGTCCAAATGAATGTTGCCCTGAGCGAGTCACATATTGAAATGTGCGTCAATAGAGCTCTGAGATTTATTGGCTGTGTAAAAGAATACTATATAGCGGCTGTTACTTTTTGTGCACCTGACATAGGAATCTTACAGTTTTCTTCACTCTGCCATTAGAAAGAATGTTCTGTGTTCGAAAAAGTCATGAAGCTGAGGTGCCAAATGTGATTTCTTTTCAGAAACATATTATATTATCTTGTCAAGTGGTCAAGAACACCAGAGGTCAATTAAAAGGGGCAAAGCTTCGTACCAAAATGTTTCACTAATTACTGCTAGACCTAATAGCCTAGGTATTATGGTTTTTGGCTTTTTCCCTCTCCTTTATTGAGTTATTTACCTTTTTTGTGCATGTAATAGGTTTGCAAAGTGAAAAAGCCCGAAGTCCACCTCACAGGGAGTTCCCATCTCCCACAGAAAACACTGCTCTGAACTGCTCGTTTGTAGTCCAGCCTTTACTTCCCTTTCTTATGACATCACAATGAAAATACATGTTATAATGCTTGCTGAGTGACTAGTCCGACACGGCCTCAAAAACACCGGTGGAAAAACACTGAGCTGTAGCACACCTCTCCCCTCCCTTCCAAACACTAGCTACCCTCCAAGCAGTAAATGGACATGAAGTTGTTACTGTGATGTAGAGACAGAGCTCAGTTAAAACTTTATGGATGAAAGATGGACCACTCTGAAACTCTTGCTCCAGTCCAAATTGCCAACCTGGTCGGCAACATGTAGCCTACAGCTGAATCGAAGCTGTTTAGCGTCTTTTCGCTGACCCGCTTTTCTCTGCTTCTGATTGGCTATTACTGGCCTTTCGCTGACCTGCCCTTCTCTGCTTACTCCAGCTTACTCCCCAATAGAGCTCTTTAAAGTTAGGAGCTGTTCTTGGAAGATGTTCTCACAGCGGCTATAATTGATATTTTTATACTAACAATGTATCAGATTACAAGGTGAAAACAATGTGAAAGGGATTGCTCGTCGTGATGAACCTGCAGAGAGTTATCACCTGAATCTGCAGTTCCTCTCAGCATTACAGAGCTTTACAGTGAGTTTCAGCTCATAGTTTCGCTGTCCCGCCCAAATCTTCACTGTTTCAGCTGATTTCAGTGAAAAAGCTCTAAAAAAACACTTAACACTACCTGCTCAGCACCAAACGGCAGACAGATACAGTTAGCGACTGGTGAACATCGTGGAGCATTTAGCTGCTAAAGAGCCAGATAATTCCTTCAGGAGTTGTTAGAGAAAGAAAGAGAGAAAGGACATTTTTGTAAGATGAAACTGCATCTGTGAACGGGGCACATGGGACTGAAATGATAAGCTCAAGCTCAGGCTAGCCAAGTAGGTTGCAACATGCCAGCTTACAAGTCTGCATTTTCAGGGTTGGAAGAGCTGAAGGCAGTGTCTCTGTCAAGCAACAGCGCAACAGGGAATTGTACCCCACAACTGCAGCAGAGCCGACAAACAACACAGATTCATGAACTGCTACAGAAACATTTATTTTGGGCAGGATACAGCAGTCTCAAGTCTCAGACTTACCAAACAGGAGCATGATTTTGTGGAAATGATGTGTGAAAACGCATAAATTCAACATTCCACCCATTAGTTACAAAATAGAGGTGAAAATAGGTTTACAAGGCTTTTAAAAAGGTGAGAAAAATGTAACAACAGGCTTTTAACATTTGTTGGTGTCACAGTGCATAAAGATTCATTTTATTATGAAAGAGGATGTAACCAGGATTATTTTTATGAGATCAGGGTGCATTTTATAACTAAGTGCTTTGGGAATAATGCAGTTATTATTAACACCTTATGATTCCACACGGTGAATCTTATTTATTGTAAAAGCAGCTGATTCCAGCTCTACATTTGCATATTACAAATTAAAGGCTTGGTTATGTAATTTTTGCTTTAGGGAAGAATTGTTCATGTTGAAAATACTGACTGTGCTATACCCAAAAGAAAAATTTATGTGAATGCACATTTGAAACACTTTTTCCTTAATAATATTTATTATCATGTCATCACAGAATGTATTATAATACATATGCTGCGGGCAAGTGTTGGATAAATGTTAACGTTTACATACATTGTTTGTGTTCTCTGATATTTAACTATTTAGCTGTTTGTGTTCACTTTTACCAATAACTATTGTTATAGTTCCCTTCAAAGTTTCCTTACTGTGTCAACTGTTGATCAGTGAGGTGAGAGTTTTGGGACTTGGGGGCACAAACTAAATCTTTGAGAGTATCTTCAAGACCATCCACTATCAAAAGTAAGTAACTATTTGTAGGCAACATTGGCTGTGTTCATTATAGTTAAGGAATATGTGTAATATGAATAATTGTTTTGGACAACAATTTTTTGATAGTCTTCTTCTTTTCATGGGATTTGTTGACCATGAGAAAAATATAGATTTTCACCAGACTTATCCTTTAGTGGCCGCTACAGCAAAATTACAAATTAAGTGATTTGATAGTGTGTAGGGTAAAGTGCTTGCTCACGGAAGGAATTGTTGCGTCTGTGTTATTAATATTGTAAAGAGTACAGTCTAGACCTACGCTATATGAAAAGTGCAATGAGATAAATTTTGTAATGAATTGGTGCTATATTGATAACATTGAACTGCATTGAGTTATATGATTGAAATTAAATAAAAATGCCGTAATTAGGAATTAGTAGTAATTACAATATAATGAGATCTTGAATTATGTTGTGTGAAACTGACTCAATAAGTAAACAGTATATATACCGTAGATATATATATGTATATCTGTTTGTTCACTCTGAGGTTTAGTCAGGCATTTTTATTCTGTCTTTCATACGGTCCTCCACTACTTGATGAGAGTTTTTAACCTCTTCCTAAGAACCCATCTTTCTCTCCAACTGTTCAGCATCTCTGTGTGAGTCAGAATGACTCTTCAGCTGTGTCCGTTCACCCATAGCCTGCCTCTTGCACACAAACACTAGCAAACCTCTGGATCCTCCTCATTACAAACAACAGATCACAGTTCTTACAGAAACGCACTTTGATGGCTGTGCCTGCAGACTGTTATGATGTTTTGCCTGGATAAACACACCTGCCAGTCAAGTGTATTAGGTTATGAGGCTGTCATGGGTCTGTGGTATTACGGCCCTTTGAGACAGCAAACAACAGACTGCTGCACTTCATGTGTGCTGAAAACAAAACACATGGCGTTTCTGTGTGTTTAGCCACTGTAGCGATTGACAGGAAAACTCATGAGTATTTGTTTTGCCCAAAGTTTCTTTCTCTGCTTAATCCCATCAGTAGTCACACATCTCTCTTGATAGACACATGTATATTGAACAGAAAAAAATGCAGTTTAAATTGGAAAATTGCCAGTGTTGCCGATGCCCATCCCCTGTGGGGCTTGGCTTGCTTGACATTTCAGTTGAATGAGTTGCAGGGTTACAGTTATGGTTTGGCAGGAGTGTAATGAAGTCAGCTGGCATGCATTAGGGAGTGATGTGAAAAGGGGACGTATGGTTTCCTGAGAGAGAGGGGAACAAATAGGTGGATTGAAAAATTGGACTTGAACAATGTGAATGCAAGTGGGATTTGTCTCATCGATGTCTCACTCACAAACGTGAAAAATAGCTCAGTGCAATCCTGTTTTTCAACTGGAACTACAGTGTGTGGCACCCTCTAGTCATGTCGCACTGTATTAAGGTGAACTGTTTTTCCGCTACACATTCACAGTCAGAGATTTTACAGCCAGCCCACATTGTTGTCACTTTCATACCTCTAATGCCTTTTAGTTCCGGTCCGTTGTGTGTTGTGTTTACGCTGACTCATAAGTAATAGGAGTAATCACGAAGTCATGTAGACTGACGTATTGCTCATTCAGCAAAAAATACTTATTAAGTGTTACAGATCACTGTTAAACGATGAATAAGTTTTACGGTTAAGGATTGATTAGGTTTAAGCACAAAAATGGCATTGGTGTTTTGGGTTAAAATTACTATTTTGTTAAGGGTACCTTGTTATCATAGTGGCAATAACAAACACTTGGTAACAACATTGATTGTTGGTTTGAAACGGCTAAGAAACAGCTGTCTCTGGCGTTCAAGTCTGACGTTTTATTAACCCGTCAATCTATCTACTCCAATCTCCTCCCTACGCGGACTTTGTTGCTCTGTAACGTCACCTGACTTCCTCCTTTGCTCCCATCATACAGTAGCCACTAGAGGGCTTTGTCACTTGAACTTCAACATAATGTCTTTAGGGGACTTGCTGAAATGATTGATGCTGTCATTCGTCTTGGGAGACGGGAGAACAGTCTCGCTCATTGATTGGACAGTTTTGTCATTGCTACATGAAAAATCAAATCCCTGTGAGCGACACCAAGTCATCCTGCACTTTGTTGCCCCTTATGATGATAGGTTCACAGTTTTAAGTCTGTCGTAGTGCTTGTTCGGTGCGAAATGACATTCCAAAGTTTATCTAAAGATAAAATGAAGCTTCAGCATTCAGAGATAGGCAAGTTCAGAAAATTACAGCCTTTTTAGTTAAAACATGCCTCTTTATGTTTTCACCTTCCCACTGCGGCTCAGCAGGGAAACACTGTCCAGGGAAGAACAAAGTGTGAGACTTTTCAGACAGACTTGAACATTGTGAGTCTCTCCTTTAGCTTCTCTGGTGTCACAAAGAGCTCATAAAAATTATTATGATTATGTGCATTATTATTTAAGATTGTACCAAGACCAAGTATTGTATAAGAAAAACACACATTCTGTTCTTTAAATGAGGAACTGCCAAAATACTGGCAGACGCAGGCACAACACACCTCTGTTTCAACACCTTTTCCACTTTCTGATGTACCAGAGAAATCCCTGCACTCATGTGTCAACATAAATGTGTGTTACCATGGTTACCAAATTATGTTGCATAAATATAGAGGCTATGCTGCTGATACAGATTCTTGATGCTGACAGTTCACACTGACAGTTCATGATTCCCAGATAAAATGAATAGTGGTTTAGCGCTTAAATCTATGCTTAAAATCACAAATTCCTGTGCTTGGTCCATTTTTCTTTTCACACCACAATCGAACTGCACCAGAGTTTGCCTGGAACTGGACCAAGACCCAGCTTTTTTAGTGGCCACCAGCTTACCAAACTGGCAAAACAAACCACAGTTTGTTTGAACTGCACCATTCAGGTCAGGTGTAAAATCACCCATATTGATTGTCTTTGTTGTTTATAAATCAATTCTATTTACTCAGTCTATCTTGTTTTTTTTGGTTTGTTGGTCCCTCTCTGACAATTACAACAGAAAAGGAACAACCCCGTTTGTTATACAGATATAAATAGGCCAAGTTTGCAGTTCAGTGTCCAAATCCATGTCCTAAACAGCATATGATGTAAAGCCCCTAGGCCTAGAAATGTTATGTTATCCTGACTAAGGTATTATTATTTTTTAATACAGAGAGAAGTGTGGGGGTTAGGGGATTGGGGGGGTGTCTTTATCACCTGTGAAAATGTAATGCTTCAGGCTGTACTTAATACAGTGGGAAGAAGGGGAAAGCAGTGGGAAGAATGAGATGAACCAAGTCAACCAAAGAATAGATCTGTGTGATCCAATGCGTCTAGTTGGACAGACTTATGGAGCCAAATACAGGAGTTAGTTTGTCCTTAGCAATTTATATTTTTGTGAAATGTAATTAGAAAGATAATAGTAAAATTATTTCACAGATACATAATGTGTGTCATGATTAAATGACACCAATTAATGCTTACTGACTAGTCAACCCTGTATTTATGACAGCAAGGTTCAGCAAAACTGATCTGTAGCCAACTGGGTAGTCAGGTGGTTACACGTTAGACAAACACACACCTGCTGGGATTTCAAGATTGAGCCGGCTGTCTACTTTACCTGCCAGACTTCGCACAGCTTCCTCCCTCATCTTCACTCCTGTCATCAATACTGAATCATGAGGAGTATATATTGTAATCTTCATAGTTAATAACCATTTATTATTTTGCTTTTCAATCTATCCAACAAGCAATCCAAATAACTGAGATGCTTGAAGTTACGCTGAGCTTTGATCGCTGTCTTTTCAACAGACATACTTTTATCTTTCATTCCCCTTAGGTGTTTTGTATAGTTTTGTATAATTGCTTGTCCATGTTCTTCCCACTGGTCACCACTCTTCTAGTAGTGCGTCTGTTGTGCCAGTCAAGGGTCACCTCCCGTGGTGGCGGCCCTCTACATGTTGTGCCGACCTACAGCAAGAGATGCTCCTCCGGAGGTCTCCAGTGACTAACAGTGCTTATTGTCTGTGTCGTGCCAGGCGCCAACACCAGGGGCTGAGTGAACAGAGCACAAACAGATAAGCACAGCAGGTGGAGGAGAAGAGACACAGAGAGAGTAAAGGGCACATTTGAGAGGGAGAGATACTGGTACCCACAAGAGAAGAGATCATAGACGGAATTAGGGAGGAGTTTGAGAGAGAGGCCGAGAGGGAAGGAGAGCTTGTTAAAGCCTCACCAAGAAGGATAATTACAGTTTATTATGACTTGGACTTATTTTCATAATTTGGCCATCCTTCCCATCAGTAATACTAACATTGTACTCACCAGGTTAATTGCTGGAATCTGTGAAAAAGGAAACATCAAAAAGACATCAGGTGGTTTTCAAAGGTATTGTAAGACATTTTGGCGAACAGACTTATTAACTTTCTATCCTAGGGAGAACTTTTATATCTATCAGTATGGAGCTAGATTAGCTAATCTTAGCAGAAACTTTTGAAGAAGGGGCTCTTTTCTAAAAATTACACCCACAAAGCTCACTAAGGCCAGTTTCAGACATGGAGTGACATGGAGAACTGCACATTATCCTTCAAAGCAGATAACTAGGACTCTACAAACTACATATCTATGTAAATAATCATAGTTTTGTAAAATGTAATTTGTGTCCTCTTCTTTTCTGCCGTGCTTAAGATATTTTACTCAAGTAGAATACATCTGAGCCAATACAATCAGAAGTAGAGATACATAACTCCGGAAATTTAGAGGTGCTAAAAGTTCTTCTCCACCATTTGTCTTGGCTGACATAGCTTTGGCCTCTCATTAATGCTCAAACATTGTGGAGGTATCTGTGAAAGTTCTCAGTGATCCAGGTCATAGTTAGCAAGGAAGGTTAAAATCAAGGGCTATGGACTTGGTTGAAGATACTTGAATATTGATATTCAAGGATCTTCAACCAATTCCAGTGTACTTGTTGAAGATGCTTGAATATTGATATAGGAGTATCTTCAGCAAATTCTATTTGTCCTTCCTTGGATATTGTAGAGGACATCAGGGTTGCGATGTGCAGTGTTGGCAGCCTGACGACAAAATTCCAGAAAGCTACTGTGTGGTCGCTGTTGGTGGCAAGAAATCATTACGGCAAGTCACTACAACTTGTCGTTATTACATTTCTATTCAAGCTTTCAGAGGTGTTAGTGGATATAGTGCATATAGTCAGGTTCAATATAGACTGAAAAATTTATTGATAAAAGTCCATATTTTGTGGTTGTGAGATCATTAATCTCTTTATCCTTCGTTCATTCATTTTTGGCCACTAGGGGACAAAATAATTACAAAACAAGCTGGCAGACACAGAGTAATGAGAGTGCTAGAGACTGAACTGTACAGAAAATCTGTGATATAAATAAAACAAGCCTTAGCCGTTCCAAAAAAAAATGTTTAAAGAGGCTAAAAGCTCTGTGGAGCTGCACAGTTGAGCAATATTGTTTGTAGGCTTGTCACTACGAATGACTCAAAGTAAATTCATTCAATGTTAACAAAGGACACATTGTTTAACGGTGCTGTCCAAATCATTTTATATGGTGATGTGTGTTCAAGAGAGCAACACCCTATAGTGGCCTAAGGCCATATAGAAGTCAGCCACACAGGTGATTTTTGCCAGTAATTAAGCCAGGTGGAGGTCATTAAAATGATAATAAAATAAAAGTTATCATTTTATGATAACTGTGAATTGAACATAGAGATTGTTTTGTGGAGTAGATTTATAATTGATGTTGTTTGTTAGTTTGGAAGGACTCATATATAAAGTCTTTCAGTTTAGGTTGCATTTTATTTTGAGTTAATCTTTGTCTAAATTTTGTAATTCATCATCATCAATCCTTCAGCCATCACCAAGAATGACAATTTGAGGAACCATTCAACAGTGAGTAACTGAAAAAGCAGAATGTGATGACTATGCTGATAGTCTACAAAGTGGAACTTACCCTTAAAGTAACACATAGTATTATATATATATATATATATATATATATATGTGTGTGTAAAATAAAGTTTTCATCTTCCCACCCCCCAAATGTGTTAATAATATCACAAAAACTAAGAACGGCTGTCCCCTTAAAGGAAGGTTGGGAACCCAAAATTGCTCCTGGTGGCTGTGCCATCAGTGTGTGAATGAGTTCATTTCTGTTTCTGATGAGCAGTTGGGTCTGTGCTCATAGGTGGGTGAATATGATGTAGTGTAAAGCACTCTGAGTGGTGGAAAAGACTAGAAAGGTGCTATACAAATACAGCCCATTTACCATATGTAACAGTTCATTCGGAATTGGGGGCGAAACCGGAAAATGTTCAGACTGTAGATCACCGAGCCCGGTGGAAAGCTCTGAGAGCCTAAATGTGTACATCCGCACTGTGCTCCAACAAATACAAGCGACAGCTGCAGAATAAGCTCTTGTTAAGTGGGGGTTCACCAATGACAGCTGGGATTGGCTCCAGCCCCTTCGCGACTAGTTAACTATACTACTGACTACGGCTGCAATAGTGCTAACCCAAAAATATTATTTTGATTACATAGTATTTAAACCAAATAATAACACAAATCAGAATATGAAAAAGAACAGTTAAATGATATAAAAAATTATAACAATACTTACTCAAGGATTAATTTACTTTGGTAGAGAAATTTTGAATTAAATAACATTTTATCGCAATGAAAGTAAATATAAAAACATTGAGCCCATTGAGCTACTAGTAAATATTAATATATCTGAATGAAACTTCTCACAGTTACTATTCATCATAAAAGAAACAGAATGAGGGGGTGGGACCTGGAAAATGTTGAAAAATAAAATTGGCCATTACATTGACTGACTACCTTCTTGTCAGCATCACATCATCACGTGTGTTATCATGGCTGCAAATTTTTTTTTTAATTTAATATTTATTTAACCGGGCAAGTTATTTAAGAAAGGGGTATGAAAAATAAGATAACAGGGACAAACACATTGATTAGACATAACATATGAAACGATACAAGAAACTTTACAAAACACAAACACATTTTACAATGGGAAGCAGGGCAGAAAGGGCAACATATGAACAAATAGAAATAGGACCATGGTGGTGCTGCATGTGGGGAGAGAGAGACAACAGCAGTTTTATGAAGGCTTTATTTTATGATGAGCCGTTCTAATCATTTGTGTTATAAATTATATAATTACCATATGAGTGAAAATAATGGCGTGTTGGCAGACTGCAAGTAGGAAGATGGTACACAAGGATAACAATTACCAAGAAAATATGGCATAACACTTCTGCCTGTAATTAAATATGAAACAGTATTTGCATCATGTTTAGTAATTATTAAGTAAATGATCATAGACTATATATTCCAAAATGCATCACATACAACAAAATAGAGAGTGAGTTTCAGTGATGGGAGCAGTACTGCAAGAGTCTCTTGTTTACACTTGGAGCCATGGGAGGTACCCAGTATGATACCAAACACAACTAACAGTAAACTAACAGTAAAATAACAGTAGGTGCTGCATATAGAAGTAATCCAAATATATTGAACCTTCCAGGACCTGATATTACATCATTACATCAGCAGAGCATGTACTCTTTATGGGCAGGTTTCAACATGCCATGATTGTTTTGTGAAAATAAGACAAGTAGCACCTTCTAGCATACAGTATATAGACTATTCACCAAGGGAAAAGTCATGAAATTGCTTTTCTCAAATGTGAGTGAGGTTTCTGAAGCATTGTTTATTCTTGACCTAAGAAATAGCAGTTCAATCCCAACTCAAGGTCCACTTACTAGCTTTACGTTGAGCTTTTAACCATATCACACAGTCTTCATCTACAGATGGAGTTTGGTCCAAGATGCTTAACTTTTAAACCAACATGGATGACAAGACTCTGCATAAAATCATAACAGCTACTGAGCATACATGTCAATAGATCCATCTCTATGACAACTGAGCAAACCATCCACTGACGAGTACAGTATGATACGGTTGAAAGTTCTGGAAAAAGCTACTAAGTGGACCTTGATTTGGGGTTATTGGGTCTAATTTTTCTTTACAAAAAAGACATATCAACACAAAAATTTTAATTTATGAAGAATGATCACAGATATAAACCAAATCACCCAAAAAGGCCCAAATCATAGGCCACAGCAACTAGACTGAATGAACACTGATGAAGCCTGTCACTGACATTGTCCAATATCAGCATTACCTAACTGACATTATCTAACATCAGCAATCTGCTGCTTAATTCATCTAGAGCCCATCATAATTAGCTCTAAATCATCTGGACTAGCCAACTAGCAGCTTCCTCCAGCCAGATGGGAGATGTCAGATGTCCATCAAGTGCCAGGTGGACAAACAGCCTCAGCTGGCTCTTCTCAAAGTGGAGGAGCAGTTGCTCAACACAGAGTTCCACTTGGTTCACTAAGCTCCTCACCCTGTCATGGATTGTTAACATTTAATATTCGTGTATTTTCTGTTTCCTTTGATGTGACCCTCAGCCATCCGTCTGTTCATTATGTTTTAACATATTTTGTTGTTACAAGTTCAGTGGCTTTTAGATGATCAACTCAGAAAACTCAGTAATGGCAGTTTTTCTAAAGATCTTCTTTTAGATTACTTTGTTTCTTCCTGTAAATTCTTTCATTCTTTCTGTTTGTTTTGAGTCAGTTTTGTTTTCAAATGAGTACACCTCACAGTCAAAAGCTTTTCTAAGAAACAGATACAGTGTAATATGTCACACTTTTTTAAATGTATCAGCAGCAGTTTCAAAATGAAGTGGACGTCTTTACCACTCACTGATCGATTGTTCCCAGTAGAGTACATTACAGAAAAAGCTTCTCAACAATGATTTTTACATTTTAATGAAGCAAGTTCCTGCAACACATGCTCAGGAGGTCATTTCGCAAGAGAGGTTGCAGTTGATTTTCAAGGGTATGAGCTCATCTCCTTGACAAAGATCTTGTTCTCAACTAAGGGTAAAAGAGATCATACATATTGCTAGTGGAGTGCAGCAGCTGAGGAAATACGAGTGTATCTCACCATGATAGTAAAGTGAAAACTGAACCACAAAGCGTTGTGGTTCAGCCTTCATCTGTAATCATAAGCCAAAAGAAAGAGACTCTAAATGAGATTCCTTTGTATGTGTGAGCATATTATTGTAGCAATATCATTTGCAAACATGTGTGGAGAGTTTTGAAACTGTTTCTCAATTCTTATGTGTGGTTAATTTTTACATGTGTAAAATAATCTGAAAATATGTACTCAAAATCTGTAATTGGGCTTTATTAATGACATTAAATCAGAGTATTCAGCTTCAAGAGCTGGAAATAAAGACAGGTTTTCAGATCTAACTCAAGTACTCCACTCAATTGGCCTTTTTTGTTTGTTTGTTTTTTACATGTGACCTTTGCTGCACTCCTACCACATGTAAAGTTGCTGGCCTCTTTCCATGTGACATGAAACATGCTCCTGAAAACATGCATGCAATGCTCTTTGTGTCGAGATTCAAAGAAGGCATTTCTGGGCGATAGAGATTTGGGAACCTGACATCCTTGCGGTTGACTTGACATTTATTTTACACAATTACAATAAAACCTAAAACAAGACAACAAACACACTCCTGAGCTCCACTTGTACCAGCTCAGCCCAGTATGTGCACAAGGTGTACAGATCTCACTTTAATCTGCAGGTGCAGGGCCAGTGGGAATGGATGCTGTCCGTGGTGCTGAACTGAAATCCTATTGAGTTCATACAGCAAACACAGGGCACAGAGTGGTGTATGTGTGATCCTGCGTGTGAAGCAGTCTGGTTGAACATGAAGTCAGTGGTTGAGTGAGGTAGGATATCAGGTAGCACTAGGGATGGGTCAACAGCTTCTAACTTCTAGGACCCCTATTGCTACCTGTTAAAGATGCAATCTATAGCTGGATATATTATCTGGATAAAGACATCTGATCTTTGCATTTACACTTAATAAGTGCTCTCATTATTTAAATTCGGCTCACACTGTGATCTGATCTCAATATGCAAATTAGGTAGGCCCTACCTGATGTGGTCCGGCCAATCTGATTGTGTTCTGATTGCAATGTGTTTCGTGTGTATTTAAACCTTTGATTCATATTTGTTTTTCCTTATCAAAACTAGATATCTAGATTGCATGTTAATAGTAGGTATAAATGGGGTCTACTTATCCACAAACACACAATGCATGAAATTAAGTTTGAACTACCTGTTCCCTTGTCTCAGCTGAACAGTTCCAGAAAAGAAAATGAGGTTGGGCAGCTGATTCTCAATAGCAAATTCGGCTGTTTTTTGTTTTAAAGTATAACACGCCTTGAATAGCTAATCTGTCAGATACATCTTGAACATCTTGTGTATTTGCCTAAAGTGCATCAGAACACACTGTGCACTGAGAGTATTCATTGTGCCATGTTGTTTTTATAATGAAAACTAAAGAAGACATATCGTTGGATGCCTGTTGGAGTGTGCATGCACTGGCTTTTTATCTTGTGGATCTTGTCAAGTCTGTGCATGCATAGTTTGAATCCCTCGAACTCAGGTATACACTTTGAATCCTGTGCAGGAAAGGTGGACTCCACCAGCAACAATGACAACTATTATACAGAAAGGCAATTACAGAATACACTAATACAATACAAGTAACAAAACCACAATATTTTCCTGCATTTATTATCAATCATGAGTTGCTTGTTTAACTTGGGTTTTACAAAATATTACCAGCCCAGTACATGTGTACTGTACTGGGCTGGTAATATTATGTCTTGGCTTGTGGAAAAAAATCATTCATCTATCCAGCTGGTTGTGTTCCCTCTAGCTGGAGAGTATTTCACCTTTTTTCTGTTTTAGCAGGACTGGCTCTATATTTTTCCCGTATGTATTGCTCTAAATTGGCAAGGAAACAGTAAAAAAAATTGGGACTTCAATTTTCTTTTAAGCATTTAAATGCTTTTGAAAGCAATGTTACCACAGCACATTCTGCCATGTCTAATATTTCACTATTTAAAATCAAGTACCTTATAAAGCAGGCGAATAGACTTTAATTTGGTGAGGCTGATGGGAAAAAATAAACCGACACATTAATAATTGGAGGTGGAATTCCAACTGCTAAAAGCAAGGATACAAACCTCTGCATAAATTGTATGTGCCACAGGGAGACACACAAGGATACATTCAGTGTAAAGTTTTAAAGTTGTACCAGCCAGCCTTGCAAAGAATATCAAAGAACAATGAGAAATCACTTTTTAAGCCCCTTTCAAAATTTAACTAAATATGTAAGGTTGAAGGCCATGATCCCCAATCAGTGCATTTGGAACCTTCCATTAGGCAACTATGTTTTCAGATTTTTCTTTCTCTTTTGGTCATCAGTTAGCACAGATGTTTCTGTTTAAGTATTGCTTATTTATTACAAAGTTGGAGGTAGGGAGATATATCAGGAAAGGTAATGAGAGAGAGAGACTTTGAATAACATTCAACAAACCAAGGAACCTCCAAATTTAATACTGTTTCAACCCAACGCAACAACAGCAGATAATAACAGGGCAGCTAGAAATGTTTGTATAAGAATGCTCCCTAATGTGAACTACCACAATGTATAAGCTTCCTAAAGGGATGAATCAGTAGTCAGATGAATTTTTCAGGTAGCGAGAGACTCAGAAAAAGATCTACTGTATTGCTGGGAAAAGGGATGTAGCAGTTATGAGCTCATTGTTTGCCGACATTGTTATTCCAGGCTGCCATTGAATTTTAAATTACTTGGCAGACAAGGTGGCAGACAACTGAATGAACAGCATTGTTGAGAGGCAGTAATTGAAAGAAATAGAGATGAGAAATAGAAGGCCGCAGAAGAAGTTTTCATCTGTCAAAGACGGGAAACAAAGTTGCTGAAGGATTTACGAGATAGTAGAAAGAAAACGGAAGCTGGTAATTGCATGGCTTCTGGCCTCACGATATTATCTCTTCCTGTCATGTGCGCATCTCTTGCATGAAGCAGTTGCAATGCCTTTATGTCATTTGCCCCTCACGCCTGTTACATTTCTCTCTGTGTCTTACTGATGACACATGCCAGATGACAAGGATGAATGGGGAAAGGAAAGATAGAAGGAATGAACGCATTGCTCCTGATTATACCTATATGTTGGAGAGTTTAGTCACATATCATACTTCTTGTCTTATCCAACATACACATGTGGGGAGTGCAAGTGTTACATTAAATGCGCTAATACTCTCTATGTGCTTCTGTCTCTTCTCTGTCTTTCTCTCTCTCCCTCAGGCTCAGTGTCTCTCAGTGTATTCCTGGTGTCTGTTGCATTCGTAGTGTGTGCCGTTTGGCTGGTAGCTCTATGTGGCGTCTGCACCTGGTGTCAACGTAAACTGGTAAGTTGTAGTGCTTATTATTCACATTTCCACAAGCATATTTCCATACTGACATTTATTTGAAATGGTTTAGAGAACATTACTTCCCCTCTCTGAACCACAACACTAAAGCTGATGATACACGAAGCAACTTTTAGAGCAATGGTGCTGGGCAATGTTGCCGTCAACGGTAATGAGAAAAGATTACTACCGTAATCCCCTTCCCCCACCACTCTGCCACCCGCTCCGCCCCACCGCTATCCTTTCATAACATAGTCGGGCTTGCCACAAGCAAGATTGCCCAGCAAGATTGCTCAAAAAGTTGCCTCGTGTATCATCAGCTTAAGTTTGTGTTTCTGTTTTGGGGGATGGACAGGCACAGACACATTTCATACAACACAGCTGAACAGAAATAAACAGAAGCGGAAAAAACTGACCAACAGTAAAACCAATAGATGCAGACTATGATATAATTCTCTTAGATCTGACATTGGTACTGTTGATCACGTAACGTTCATAATTTTCTTTGTTGGCTGAATTCTGTCAAGCAAAATTAGCATTTAAAAACACTCATTAAATTTACATCACTCACTGCCAAGTTATTATTTGTTAATCATTGTAAAACAAAAGTTTTGAAGCCAGTTTCATCTATGTCTTTTTGATACATGTTTGTGTTTGACATGATGATTCTTAATAATTGTTTATAAAAAATAATTACTATTAAATAAATATTAAGTAATTGTTGTCTTTTATTGGGCAATAAGTAAGTTCTGTCCAGTATGCAAATAAAATCATCTTTTTAGCCATCTTATATTTCTTTTATATTTCTATAGGGCTGGTTATTGACACTTTATTATGGTAGAGCTGGTGCAAAGTATAAGTTTGAGTTGATTAATTGATTAGTCGACTGACAGAAATTGTAACTGTTTTGATAATTGATTCATTATTTAAGTATACCAAGCACTCTGTAACAAGCGTCTTAAATAATGAATTGTAAAATGTTATCTTTGTGTTTTACACTGTTGATCAGACAAAATAACACTTTATTTTCAGCCATTTCAGCCATGGCGGAAATTGTGATGAGAGTCATGTATAGACCTAATAATTAATTGAAGGAGTCACTGAGTAATCAAGACATTAACAGTCAGATAAACAATAAAAATAATAGTTAGTTCCATCCTATAAATGTTGCCTTTAACATAAACATGAAAATCATGTTTTGTAGAAAAACAAAACATGATTTTCACTCAAAATATACCAAGCTCTAAAATATGAAATAACATCTAAACTAACATAAAGATAACTTTGCCCAAAAAATAAAATATAGTCTAAAAAGAGAAACTTGTAATTTAAATCCGGATCTATTGATCAAACAATAAATAAAACATTCGCTGTCAGACTTTCTGTACTTTTAAGATTCTGATACTACAGACACATTACAGTTAGTACCAAAAAAGTATTGAAAATCACCCAGTCCTATGACTCATGAAAACACATCTTCTTTCACTTAGGCTATGTTCAGGCTTTTTATTGTCCTCTCACGGGCAGTGTTGGGCAGTAACACGTTACTAGTAGGCTACTGTAAAAATATTACTTTTCCCAGTAACTAAGTAGTGTAAGTAATTACTTTTCTAAAAACAGTACTATTATTACTAGTTACTAATGCAAGTAACGCTGCGTTACTCGTTACTGAACACACCATCCTTGACGTGAATCCACGACTGTGCTGCAGCTCAGCGGCACCTGACTTTGTTGTTCATGTCGGCTTATAGCCAAACACTAAAGGAAGAATGGAGAACGAGGGAGAGAGACGTTCTTTCCACAGCTGTAAGTAACGTCAGCTACTGCCATTATTGTGTCACAGTCTGATGCAAAGAACATTGTCCTCTAGTGTAAACCAGCAAAATGCTTTCAACCGCGAACATTTCTACATCTGATTCATTGAAGCATCTGCTGAAGCAGCACAGCAACGTGAAACTTACAGAAAGAAACTCCAGCAGCTAACGTTACTGTCACTAATGCTTGGACTCGTCGGGAGAGTGGCTTTAACGTAGCGTTTTGTAACTACTGAATACTGCTCTTAGAAACAGGCTACATGTTCAGAAAAACAGCTGTTTAAAAGTCGGGATTTACTTGCTTTATTTTTTAATTTCAGCCGCTGGCGTTAAGGTTAGGCATAGGCTATATGCTTTGTAAAAACCATACTGCTTGCTGCAGTTATGAATATGATATTAGCTAAAAAGTCGAGGAGACAGCTTTGTTTGGGGATGAAGGGGGGTGTTAGTGAAAGCAGTGTTTCCCATAATTAGCCTATAGGCCTAATTTGGATAATTATCAACACTGACCGCCACATGTTGATTTTCATTCTTTCTCTCTCTCTCTCTCTCTCGTGAACACCGCTACACAAACCTGTCAAATGTTAACACCCCCCCTACCCGCTGTCATTCTGTGGGAAACACTGGAAAGTAATATAGTAATGTAACAAGTAACGTAACAACACTGCTCACGGGTCACATTTCCCCCGAATTATGACAACTGTTCACAACTTTCTGTTCTTTTCATTACGGTTTCTGGTGCTGTACAACGCAACTGCCCCACAACTCACTCCTTCTCTCTCTCTCTCCCGACTGTGTCTGCTCAGACAATTAAGCAACATGCTCAGAAGAGAGCTCGCGGCCCGGTTGATTTCAGGTGTAAGAAAGGGAAATTGTGATCAGATGATAGCAAGGTAGAGGAGGAAGAGAGCCACATGTATAATAATGGCTATTATGAAGCTTTTTCATTCACCACTGCTCCGTCTACCGCAGAACTATGACAACAGCAGCCCTAGAGTGACGTCAAAGTCGCATCAATTCCGAACTGAGTGTCCAGACTGAGGTTGCATTTAAAAAGATCCGATCTGTATCGGATTTGGACCACATATGAAAGTGGCCGAAATCCGAACTGGAAAAGATCACATTCCATGTGATTTGGCCTGTTCACACTGTCATAAGAAGATCAGATCTGAGTCACATGTGGGCAAAAAAATCAGATTTGGGTCACTTTGGCTTACAGTCTGAACATAGCCAAAGTCTCTTTTTCAACACTGAACACTATGAAGATAAACTGAGTTCTGTAAGTCAGGCTTTCTTTTATTGATAATGTGCCTTGAATTTAATGTATACAGTGATACAGTGAGCCTACTATCTGCCGTTGCTGAATGGTGTTTCGTTTCCTGTGCTCTCTGTAGCAGCAGCCACAGAGAAGATTTGGCCATGACAGCAAACATGATCAGAGACCTTAGTAGTGCTCTCTATAAACATGGCTTTGTGCGCTCTGTGCTTTGTGCATCATGGCTGCTTGCCTCCAGCTTGCAGCGCCCATGCTAATGATTCATATGCTAATGAGCATCACTCTGAGCTGTTGGCTGCTCCTGGAGCAACTGTAATTCCTCCTATACATTTTGATCTGTTGGCATGTCCTGCTTTCTGCGCTCCCTGCCACCCCTTTGTCCTACTCTCTCATCTCTGTCTGTCTCTCTGTTTGAGCAGTGACTGCAGCACCGCTGCTGATCAAACATATACAAGCTGAGAGTTAACTAGGCTATTGAGAGCAAAAGTAGCTAAGCTAAATGACATTATTTTCTAGGGTAACATTTATAATCGCTCACTAGACTTCTAAAGTCTAGTGAGTGAGTAGTGCTTCTTAAAATCAACATACAGCAGCTGTCATTGCCTGGGAGTAACAAAAACCCACTGAACCTGACAAACAAACCCATTTCTTATCTTTTTTTACCCTTGTGTTATCTATGTCTGTCTTTGTTTTTGTGTCACCCTCCTTCTCCTTTTGTACCGAATGGTTTGGTCTGTATTCGTCCTTCTGTCACTTTATCTCCACGCCCTTGTCAGAATGTCACTGATTTCTTCTTCCAGGATCGTCCCTCTCTTCTCTTGTCCTTGCCTTGTTCTTGTCTCTCTCTTCTCGTCCATATTGTTATCATTTGTTTGTTTTGCATGTTACACTCCTAAAGGTTAAACAAATAAACACGTACAGGTAAAAAAAAAAAAAAGAAGCACTGTGCCACAGGTGAGAATATGAAGAAATCGGTAATAAGCCTGCAGCTATCGGTTGTTTTTACCATTTACCAATCTTCTGATTATTTTCTTGTTTCGGCTGTAAAAGGTCAGCTTTTATTTATGAATCTCTATTTCCCAGAGCATTTAAAAATTTCTTGTTTTGTCCAACCAATAGTCCAAAATGCAAAGATGTCAAATTTACCACCATATATTATCATATAACCGTGGTTCTCAAACGTTTCCACACCAAGGACCCCTAAACGGACACGACTTAGACCCCAGACCCCCATTTTTAAGGAGTTTTGCTTTTAGATCTTTTATTAAAGTGTATAAAACCAATGACCAAAACAGGCACACATTCTGTCATTGTGTTACTGTGTGGATGGAATTGTGCAAATAAGTGCAAATAAATTATTTCCCTTTTTGATGGGGACCCCCTGGAACCCCCTAAAGGACCAAATGACCAAAAACTTGTGGTCACTGTTGGTGTTTGACATGCACATCAACATGAATCAAGAGTTCAGAGAGCTTCTAGTGTGTTTTGGAGTCGATTTAACTGAACTGAATGTTGAGGGGAAGAGCTTTTGGAGATATTTGTTGAAAAGTCGTTACAAATATTATAAATTTCCATATTTCATTTATTATACCCCCATCCCTTGTGGTGATTACGTACTCATTTAACTTATTAACAATTAACCGAAACTATGATCTTTCTCCAACCTTACCCAAAGTGTTTTTGTTGCCTAATGTTCCCAGGAAACATAATCCAGGCAGAATTTACATTAGTGCAAAAATGAATAGGGCAAATAAATTAGGTATGTAAACACGATTTCTAGGATACAGGGTTGGTAAAGTTAGGTTTTGTGTGTTTAAGATGTTCAAGAAAAAATCACTTCTTTAGATGAATCACATAAATATGAATGTTATATTTCTGACCACAAAAATAAAAAGATTCATACAAAACCATTTGCTCCAGGACAGATGAAGCTGTCTGAAACTGGTCTCGTGCCATTGGCTGTTTTAGGAGAGTGGAAGGGGGAGGAGAGTGGGAGGAGGAGGGAAGTGAGAGGCAGACGCAGAAGCAGCCACAGAGGTATACAGACAGGCAGGAAGAAGAAGGTGATGGTGGTCCATGTTTAACACCCAGTTGTGTGACAAACATGATGACTGTAGGACTTAGTAGGGACTCTCCAGTGGGAAACAGGTCCACACTTCTCTGAGCAGGGAATCCCAGTCCCTCTCACATCTCCAATTCGACTCATGTGGCATCGTTATGGCGCTTGCATTATTCTAGATTCTGTTTTAAACCCTGCTCTATCCTGTCCCTTTCTGTTTTTTACTTGCCCCTCTATTCCGTTGTATATCTGTTTCTCCCTATCCTCTCAATCTTCCCATCCGTTTCTCACATCCTCCCACACTCTCTCAACATTGTACCACCCTCTCCTCTCCAGCCTCCTCAAGATTTTATGATTCTGTTTAATGATAGATGAGCTGCACTTGATAGCATATTCTTGACTGCTAGAACATCTCTCCTTCTCTGAGTCCCTAAATCTAATATTATTCTTACCTGTGTGTATGCACTGTACAGTATGTGTGTGTTTACAGTGTAGTGGCTGAATGTAGGTACAGATTAGGGCAGGCCCCAAGCTTCGCTCTCTATTGAAAATGTTTGTGCTGAGCTGGACACATGAGATGTGACATGATAAATAATAGAGTGGATTGTGGATGCATTAGAGATAGATAGATAGACAGTTGAATACATAAAGAGGCCACCTGTCTGCAGAACACTGAAAGCTGTAGCTCAGATAAACATTCAGCACTGTGTCTGAAAGCCTCCAGGCTGCACGCTGCTTAAAATCCTTTATTGAGAACAAGTACTTCATTCATCATAAAGTTTAAACTTGAGCAGCAAATCTCTCAACCAAAAAAAAAAAGAAATCTTCTATCAAAGTCTGATAAGAAATTCAGTCATGTAAAAATAAACAATAGCATTGGCAATACAAATTTTTTTCCCTTTTTCAAAAATGCAAGTAGACAACAATGAGAAGGAAATGGCTGAAACTGAAAATGGTAGAAGTCATAGAAGCTAGAGAAACTGTCTTCACCAGGAAAAACACAGCATTGGTAGTGTGTTGAAACACTTAAAAGAGCCTATAGTATTTACAGGTCTTCCTGACTGTCTGTCTGGTGGTGATATTAATTACTAACCTCTAGCAAAAAACATGACATTGTTATTTTCACAAAATGTGGATGGTCTCATCAAATACACGTGACATTTTTTGCTTCCTTAACTTGACCAAACCTTTACCACAAAGGTAGTAGATCAGAAAACATGTGCATGAGTTGTTTTTGGGACGGTCATATGGGTCATTGTGGACAACAGTGACAAGTGACCTATTTTGTCTGTTTAGTTGTGAGGCAAGTAGAAACTGTGTAGTGTCTGGAACCATCTGTTCTAAGGTTTTTCAGACAGCTCTTAATTATTTATCAGGCTGCATTAAAAAAAATTCATATGTTAAGTACCATTCCACCCAGAGCCTGAAGACAAGGTTCTACCAAAACTCCTCTTATGTCCTCTGTTTCAGCGTTTTACCTCATTTTAATGTGTGTCCTTTTTTTTTTTACAGCTTTTTTGTTGAACCTTTCTGTGGAGTCAAGGGTTCTATAAAGATCTCAGTCATATAATATGGTTTTCATTCGTACTCCTATAAGATGTCATAATCTCGTGATTGGGTTTATACGTTTATATTAGCAAATCTGTGCGCAGCGACAGGCACTCTTCTGTGACTCTTCTTGCTATCATAAATAATTGAAGGAACATAAATCTAGTCAGCTCAGCAAATCATGATGTCAGAATGGCACTGTCACTTTGAACATGATGGTCCTCGGTTTTAACCCAGATAACTCAGATGCTGCTTTAACATTTGTATGTTCTCTGTCTATTTGTATCTGTGTATGTGTATTGGTATCTCCTGTTTCTTCAGTCCTACATTAAGACGTGCAGGTCAGGTGAACTGAAAAATAGCCTGTAGGTGTGAATATGAAACAGTTATAGCGATTATAGTGACATGAAAGAGACGACTGTAGTAGAAGATGTGACTGCACACCACTGTCTACTTAGTGTTCCTGATGCGGGGGCGTAGCCAGTTTCACTGCAAGAAAAGAGGATGTGCACATTACACTGTTTTGTGAGAATAACGGGATTGTTGATTCTTATAAAATGGCCACTCATAACTTGTACACATCATCAGACACTCATAGCAGACTGTAGAACAGAAAGAATGTATAAAATAATAAGTATAAAATTAATTATCTTATCACTAATAACATAGGATAAGATAAGATGGATTTTCTTATTCCTGTGACATTTAGTTTAACAATTAACATTCAATGGCACATTGCATCACTTTAATTTAGCATCATCATGCCTTCTACTGTTCCCTGCTCTTGAGCTGTTTGCAGAGTGTGTTGCTGAGGAAATCTCAGCTTTGAGGAAGAGGAAAGGAGTTAAATTGACACTTCAAAGAATGAAGTTAAGAATTAGTATACCAGTATGTTTGACGGTTCTTGTAGAATCAGAAGGAGCAGGGTTGCGAGTGTATGAGGGAAACAGAAAACACCATTAACACCAAACAGCTCTTGAAGAGAAAAGACTAGCAGGCTTCTCTGGATGTAACTCACTGCTATAAAAAGCAAGAAACCAACAACACCTTAAATAAAAAAAGTAAATAATTACCCAACACACAACTCTTCTGCAAGACTTAAAATATATTATTTCAAGAGTCATCATAATGAGACTGAAATACCTTTTGTCTTCCAGGCACATTGTGTTCCAGTAAAAGTCGTTGGCATGTATGTTGTATGTTGAGTTTCAGCTTTAAATCTATTTTTTATTTGTCTGGCCGTATGTGATTTTTCTTATTGATAACTAATGTTGAGGAGTCACATGCAAAATACTGCATATTTTGTCAAAACATGACATATGTGATTAAAACTCAGCCAAGGTGATGAGGATCCTTGATTATGGCGAAAACTTCACTTGGTATGTCTAATTTAGTTTCAAAGCTAGTTGAGGAATGAAGAGAGGTCTTGTCTATTTAGTGGGCATTTTATGGCATATGTGCTCTTCATGTCCTAGTTGTGAGGTCACCATGGGAAAACATTACATAAGAGCAGAGGGTCTTTGTGACTCAGCTGGAAAGAACTCAGCGTTATCACCCTCCAGAGTTCAATAAATATAGAGTTCAATAAAACATAGGGGTCAATAACTGTAACTACTGTACAGTGTATTGCTCTGCTGAAAGCACTATCCATTAAGTGGTAAAAAATTGCAGAGTGAGTAAAATAAGCTGTATAATATATTGCATTAGAATGCATTATTGCTGCCTATCTTGATTTTTCTCACTCTAAAAGAGCAGCTTTGAGAAGAATTCATTTGGGTTTTTTTTCCCCAGTATGCATTTTTACCATATCTGGGATGTAATTTTTCCACTTTCCTTAAGCCGGATTTATGCTTGACGCCTGGGTTTAATGGCAGCCCCACTGTTGATATCCACAACGTTGTAATATATAGTTCAATGTCAGATTTCACCTGTTGATAACAACATCGCAACACTAGACAGATGTATCTGTGCTGTGTCCTGCTTAACCCCCACAGCAATTGTATTTACGCTTTTTTGTTCCCTGTGATAGAGAGCAATGATTGTGGTGAGCAGAAGATTTGCAGTGAAGGTGCAAGGTGTGTCACTGAAAAGAAGACTGAGATCTTCAATTTCTTTAGAGTTTTGTTCATAATCTCCTCCAGCGTTGGAAACGTGAAGGAGAAAACACAAGCAGCCTAAGCTGACTGAACACTGTTCTTGTGGCCTTTGTATAATATGTACCATTTCCACATTAAAATGTCTAAAAACATCTTGACCTATGTTAAATATGTTGTTGAGTTGTGTACTTACATTATTCCAAATGTTTCCAACAATGCTCAAACCCAGAGCAGTCCGTAAGTTTATTCAGGGGAATGGCGCATTTCATTTGGCCGCCTGTCCGTGTCATCATATGACCTTTACCCCCTCTGGTTGCCAAAACTTCTGGGGCAACACATGATACGTCAGACAGTGAGGAAAGAAGTCAGCTAATGTGACTAAACGCAACGTGAATAAAACTTTGATACTTTACGTCGTCCATGAACATGATTACAACGATTGAACGTCAGATAGATTTTCATCTGCAGTGGGGGTTGTTTGACAATGAAGACAACAATTCCCATGATCCCGCGCTACTTCAAGACGTCATCAAACTATGTCTGTTGTTATAGTTTTGATGTGAGAGACCCCTAGCAGCAGAAATAGCATACTGTAGCTCCAACATGTAGCTACATTTTTAAGGAGAAGCACATCAGCAGCTCTGTGCTCTCTTTAGCTATGCTGTAACTCATTAATGAACAAATATAAATATAGCTTTTTTCTTTACAGCTATAAACCATGCTATGGCAGCTCCTGTTCCACCACTGTGATAGAAAAGGTTCTAAACGTTCAGTTTTAATAAATGTTTAGTTTTAGTAGCTACATGTCCTCCAGTTTTAAATTATTATTGTATGTATACAAAGTCAAGTGTAGATAAGTATCATAGTATCTTACTTTCATTCTGTGTCTGATGTAAAGCATACTCAGCACACGCTGTGTAATAAGCATGTGCATCTCATTTGTTTGTGTGTGAAGACATGTCCGTGCATGTCAATGCATGGGAGAGTGTGTTTTTCATCATCTCATTGTAGTTAAGTGGCCCCTCATCACATTTTGATCCTCAGAAGCTGGCTGTCCTGGCATCAAACCAATCATTGCTTTTCCCCCGTTTATCTTATTTTACAACACGTTTGGAACCTGATGCCTTTCTGAAGCCTCTATAATGAGCACTTCGCTTGCAAAAATGCTTTTGTAAACAACAATCAAGACATGACTCTAAGATGTTTCCCCCCCATCGCTCTTTGTCTCTGTTTCTCTTCTGTCTCTATGCAGGGAAAGAGGAATAAGCCTGGGGTGGAGGCTGCCAGCTCTCCAGATTCTGTGCGAGGTCGAGGGGAAAATAAAGCCATCAAGTAAGTGTCAGGGAGGTTTTAGATGAAGGCATATGGAAATGATCTGTGAGGTGGTGATAGTATCGCATTTTAACAGCCATTTCTGATTGGAAAGCTAATCTTGGTCTGAATTGTCCACCATGAAATGATGCCCTCAAGACAGTGTTATATGGGACACAGTGAAAGAAAGTTACTTGTATATTCTGTTTGTATAAATCAATGTGTGGGTTACAGATTAATAAGCTTTACCTCAAAATGAGAGTCCACACAAAATGCCTGCTTTTTTGCGTAGTTATAGTTATATTTTGGACTGTAATATTTCTATTGAGAAACTTCATGTTGTTTATTGTTGTTATTATCTTTATCAAAGATCGGAAGTGCTGAGTAGGGAGCAGCTAATGATTTGTGATTTATATTACTCATGTGTCACTATTTAACTTGCTGCTTCCCAAATTGTATTCTCTCAATTCACATCCAATGTGAGTTTTTTACAATAGCATGTTCCTTTTGTTTCATACAGACTTTTCTGCCTCCTGTGTTTTATTTGTTTCCTCATCTCTGACAGAGTGATAAAGGGTGCAGGTCACTCCTTGTTTCTCCATTCTGGGTGTTTTATCATGCACCAGCATTTCATGCTATCAGGTTTTTTGGACATGCACATTACAACAGACTTATCTTAAACTTGTATCCTGAAGAACCGTCAATGTAATGTTGCACTCACCTTATATTTTATGGACAAATGTATTCAGTATATGTGTTTAAATAACGGGGCATTTATAGGTGCTGACATTATAATTTTTCCCTATTTATAACACTCTCCCTGACCTTTAGATTTTTGATACTATTCTCACTTTGCTCTTGTCTCATCTGTCGTGTTATTCTTCTTTATAACTGTCTTTGATTGTGTGCTGCTCTTACCTCTTTCTCTCTCTATCTCTTTCTCTGGCCACAGTGATCTAGACAGAGACTTTTGGAATAACAATGACAGCAGCAACGTGCAACAGAGGTGGAGCTCCTACCCGCCCAAGGAGTTCCTCTTAAACATGTCTCCCTATGCTCCCTACGGAGACCCTCGCCTCACGCCCAAGTGAGTCTCAGTCATGGCTGGTAAGGGACCCCTCTATCTGGGCAGGGCTGTAATGAACAGGGGCTTGTGTGCACCTTGGAAAACTCCCACAAAGCTGTATGAGTAGTTAACATAATAAAAATTGGACATTATAAGCACAGCAAAGATTTGTTTTGCACACTAAATTGGTCATTTTAACAAAGTCTAATGTTTGGCTATTTGCGTGAATAAGTACCTGACAAATACCACAAAAAAGGCACAAAGGCAATGGTTGATCAATATATCACTCTAAGCAGTGATATGGTCATATTTAATAGCCCAAAGGGGGACAGAAATCCTCATTTTGTAACGCTGTCTGGCCACATCTTTAAACAGAAGTCTCCTCTCATCCCTGGTAATCCTCATGTTTTTGCTTTTAGGCATGTCCACAGTGAGGTGGTGTTTAGCATGCACTGCTGGCCATGCAGCACCTGATAGAGATGTGCAGCACCATCTCTCAATATTACTGTGAGTCTGAGGACGGCCCTAACATTGACAGAAATTACAACCATTTTCCAAACGATCGCTTCTTAGTCAGAAAGTAAGTGTTTCTGTCTGCCAGCAGCCATACAAAATTACTGGATGAATCCCATCTGAAAACAGAAAGCAAGCTTTAAATCAAACACATTGATGACATAGAAGTTTCCAGAGAGAATCAAATGTATGTTGGAGACTTTCCTGTTGGGTTCTATCTAGTTGTTACAGTCACAACATAGAACAAAATCTGGGAAGTAGCATTTTATTTTGCTTTCGCACGGTGTACCGGGTGTACAAGTGAAATGTTTGATAGCCCCATTCCCTACAGCCCTGCTAGCCTCATCAGACCCTCTTTACCTCTCACCTGCAGCCCATAGAGTGTTACCATGGAGACGGACAGCCCATCAGGGAGCAGAACTCACTGTTTCACCTGAACCTTTTCCCCCAACTCATTCACTCATTCTCATTCAAATCTGCTCCTCAGGATACTGTAGCAGACTTGACATAAACGTATACTTACCTAAGCCAATAGGGTTTCCACAGAGGGTTGACTGTTGTTGATTTTTATATATTTTGTTTATTTAAACCTTTGAATGGGTCGGTTTAAAGGAAAGGTTTGACATTTCGGGAAGTATGCTTATTTGCTTAGATGTCACCACCACTCTCTGTTTCTCACTCCGTGTAGTTAAATCAGAGAGGTTTTAAGAGGAGACACACCACATAAAGAATGTGCCAAATCGGGAAACATATTAAGCCAATCGTGTGTTTCCACTGTCGTAAGGGCCTACCACGCATGTGTCACTATTACCACGCAGGTGTAGTAGAAGTATAACCGGGGGAAAAATGCTTTTTAAACCTTATTTTGGGGCAAAATTATCAAACATTTTCAGCGTCTTTAATCCGATTTTACTGGTGATTCTATACATGCAGTTTTCATGTCCTGGTGACCAGTGAAAGTGCAATTATGGCTCTCTCCCCATTCATTTAGATAGGGGCCTGGTCTTGTTAGTCTTGGCTTTACCAAGGTGGCTACCTAGTGACGGGACTTGCCTATAACGACTTTGGTTAAATACCAGGCTACGGCCAAGAGACAGTTTGCTTAGCATAGCTTAGTATAAAGATTGGAGACTGGGAAACAGATAGTCTGCCTCTGTCCAAAGGTAATAAAATCAGCCCACCAGCACTTCTGAAGCTCAGTGATTGACATGTTATACCTGGTTTGTTTAATCCATACAAAAAACAAAAATGACAATTTGCTGTTGTTGCCAGCCCGGGAGCAACTAGCATAGACTTCAGAAACTCACTGCGCCTCTCTGACTAAGAAGTAGTCCAGCACATAACCATTCCAACCCTGGAAAAATAGCGAATTGTTGTTTCTACACTTATTTCTGACACCATTAAACAAACAAGATAAATGTGAGATTAAGAGTTATTAGTCAACAGTATTAATTTCGATTAGCTGTTTCCTTATGTTTCCAATCTTTGTGCCAAGCTAAGCACAGCTAAGCTAACTGTCTGTTCTTATCATATTCATATTTAACAGACAAATATAAGAGTGGTATTGACTTTCTCTTTTAATTCTCTGCCAGAAAACGAATAACCGTATTTCCCAAAATGTTCAAGTGTTCTTTTAATGGGGTGGTTTCTGTTCTACTTTTTTCACTGTTGTGTTGTTTTTTTGCGTGTGTGAAGTCGTTATGTGTTTTTACTCCTCTCACCTCTTCCTCCACTTGCTCTGTGTTTTCTGCTCATTTGTTGTCACTACTCCCACTATCACTCATAGTACTGTAAGTGCTTTATGGCTGCCTGATAGCCCTCCTGAGTCTGGTCTACTGAGCCCTTTTCCAAAAATAGTGACACAGCCTCCGTCGTGTACAGTACAGCAATTAAGTGTTTGGATGGTAAAACATCTGTTGCATATCAAGCTCCAATCCATCATTTAGATGCATCACACACGTCACTGAGGCATTAAGTGAACCTGTTCATTCGTATCCTCTCTAATTACAACTCACTTGACTCTTGAATTATCAATTACTCTGTATCAGTGCAGTGATGTTGAAACTATTGTTAAAATCAGCAGCGATTGTTGGGATGGCATTGCATTATGTTCTTGAGATAATAATTTAGATTTGAGTGGGATTTAATAGGCTGATGATAGTGGCATTTGTGATAGCAGATCAGTGAGTATTTACTATTTCTTACTCCTTACCGTCGAAATGATGATGCTTTTAGGCAGACAAGGCAAGTTTGTTTGTTTATCACCTTTCAAACTCAAAGGCAGTTCAATGTGCTTTACATAAGGTGAATAAATGAAATGACAACATTTAAAAACACAGTTTATAGAGTAATTAAAACTGACAGAGAATATAATTTGATAAATAAAATGAAATGTAATAAAATACAATTTTATTAAGCCAGAACATATCTCATTGTTCTGTGAGAAATCATGCATTTAACCTTCAGCCTACACTTAATGTCTAAATGTTGTTGTACACTTTGTGTGCAGCTGTGTGTTGTGTGGTTTGTCCTCACTCAGTGAAAGGTCAACGTTCTGTCTGTACTCGTCTCTGTGACGTCTGAGTCGTGGTCAGCTGGGGTGGGTTAGGTGGCATGATGAGAAATGAGTTATGTGATTTTACTATGGAAACGTTTTGCACAAACTCATTAGAAGAAGAGCTTTTGTTTTCATCCTTAGCTGCAGGTGAGTTGCTGTGAGACTACAAAGACATTAGTGTTCTGTTCATCTGCAGTTTTAAAAATCTGAAGATGATGCATCTGCATCATTACTCAGCTATTATAGCCAATTCACAGAGCCAGCAGATTGGTCATTGCTGTCCCCTGTGTGGAGTGAAATGGAGTAGACCTGCTGCATCTCCATACTCATGAAATTCTGTGGCCTATTTCTCACCTCAAATGTTTCGAAAAACTGGTTTTAGTTGCCCGAGTAGCTGCAATAAGAAATAGGTCTCCATAAGTAATGGTTTCAAACTCTTTACTTTGCTAGTATTTTAAGTGAATTGTGAATTGTAATAGTAAAGTAATCAGTTGGCTATCAATTCTGTGCAGTTTTGAACAGGACTGTTGTACTTTGGAAGATATGTTTTTATCTAAGTGACCACAGAAAAAACAACAACTGTGTTCTCCAATGTACTTACTGGGTTACACAATAAATCTCAGCTCAGACCTCTTCACTGCTTTTTTTTCCTGACTGTCTGCCTGACCAGTGGCAGCTGCTCCAGGTTTGTGTTGTATACTGGACGCTTGTAGCTGGATTGAAAGCTCACAAAGTGTCTCACTCACCGATTTGATTAACTTTACTGATAATTCTTTTGCTCTCCGGCTCTGTACGTCTGTCTCTCGTCTGTCCGTTTCTCTCTCTCTTCTTTGTATCCTCTCCTGGTCCTTTCTTTCTGTCTGTTCGTGTTTATTTGTCCCCCATCCACCCCACTGTTCCTCCCAGTGGGGCTGTGGATAAGGGTGGGCAGGGCGGTGCTGGACCCTCGCCGGGGGCCAGTGACAGTGGGGGTGGTGCTTGCTCTGGGACTGGGGCGGGGCCCAGTCGCAGTGACAGCGTTCGGAGCATGGTGACGGGGGGCAGCAAGGCCGGGCGCTGGCAGACGATCCAGAGCCACATGCATGCCGGAGGCCTGCGGTTTAGCAAGTGAGTGGTGCATGGTGAAAGGGGGCACACATGTGGGGCTACAGTGGGCACTGCAACAGCATGGTCTGAATATCAAGGAAGAGTGTGAGTTTGTAAAAACATTGTGAATGGCATTGTTGCATGAACACTCAAAAATGGACATCAACTGAAGGTATTTTTGACACCATGCAGACGAAGATACTGTAAGGCAGGCCTGGAAGCGAAGCTAGCTGCTTTGTACCCGTGATGCATCAGTAACTTCTGGTTGAAGTCTCTTAACTACAGAGAGCTCCGTCAGTCTTAAACAAGTACCATTTTTATATCAGCTGCCAACCTTCCACCAGCCTATGTCAGGACAGCCTCAGACAAAGTGAATCCACACAGTCATGCTGTTCCACTGCAGGCTCCAATTTACTGAAGGCTGTGACAGTTTTGAGACCTTTAAACAAAACAGATGCTGAAAATCTTCAAACATGGTGTGCTCACTTGAAGTAGGAGCTTTTTAAATTCAGAGTGGGTTGTTGAATAAACAGCAGGAGGGCAGTTTTATTAGGCCAGTGATACAAATGAAATCCTTTCCTTTAACAAAGCTCAGTGCAGCTTAATTTTAACCCAAATTCACTGTGTAGCAACCTGCAAACAGCTGAGAAGGTGAGTTGTTTTTGAAATTCGGTTGGTACAATGAAGTTGCAAAAGGCAATCACATAGACTTTCTGTCTTCTAATCCAATTCAATCCATTTTATTTATATAGCACATTTTAAAAAACATGGTTTACAAAGTGCTGGACAATAAAAATAAAAACACATATAAAGCACAGAACACATAATAACAACATAAGACCACACAGTTCTCATGCTGGGTTAAAAGCCAGGGAATACAAGTGAGTTTTAAGACTGGATTTAAAACTTTCGAGGGTCGGGGCAATTTGACCTGTGTAGGTAGCTCATTCCACAGTTTAGGGGCTGCTGCTGAAAAAGCGCGGTCGCCCCTGGTTTTTAACCTGGTTTTTGGAGTGACTGTGAGAGGGTGTAGACTTGTAAGAGGTCTGAGATGTAGCAAGGTGCCAACCCATTCAGTGATTTGAAAACAAACAATAGGATCTTAAAATGTATTCTAAAATGGACCAGGAGCCAGTGTAGCGAGGCCGGGACTGGTGTAATGTGTTCATGCTTGCGAGTTCAGTTTAAAACATGAGCAGCCGAGTTTTGTATTTTTAAGCGTGAGAGAGAGGTTTGGTTAACGCCAATGTAAAGTGCATTACATTAGTCCAGACGAATTGAGATAAAAGCATGAATCACATGCTCATAGTGCTTACGAGATAAAACAGGGTTGAATTTAGATATAAGCCTCAAGTGATAAAAACTGAATTTAACAACATTATTTATCTGTTTTATATTTTTATCTGTCAAGTTTAAAACCACTGTCTATTTTGACACCCAGATTTGTCACTATGGGTTTCGCATATTGTTGCAGGTAGCCCAGGTCAACAGGAAGGATATCACTGGCCCGAATGGGTCCAAACACAATGACCTCAGTTTATCTTCATTTAGATTTAAAAAGTTAGAAGCCATCCAGGCCTTAATATCTTTTACACTCTAGTAGAGGTACAAGGGAGTTGTTATCACCTCTTTTGAGGGGCAGATATATTTGGGTTGAATCATCAGCATCAGTTAAAATCAAAGCTGGTGGCCATGACATAAACCCATATTTGCCAACCTTCAGACCTCCAAAATCAGGAGCGTTGTGAACCCGGGAAGAAACCGGGAGAGGGCAATGAAAAACGTTAGTCTCCCGTGAAAATCACATGGGTTGGCATGTATGGATAAAAAATAATATAACGATAGTGAAACGAAGTACTAAAACTTTGTTTTAGTTCCGTTCATACACCTAGGCCACATGTAAGCTAACAGATTTGGTTGCTCGGTAATAGTAATTTTATTGAGAAAGCTAAAGTTATCAGTTATCAGCATCCTCTACTAATCTTACGTCTTCAGAAGAATAAACCAACAGCAAGATGTAGCTCGGTAACAAGGCCACCATAAAGTGTTCATTATAAGCCAGTTATATTGCAGGGGGAGTTATAATGTTCACCTTGACATAGACTTCAATGGACTGTACATATAACATGTTACATACCTGTCTAACAGGAAGAGAAGAGAGAAGAAATATGTCCTCCTGCTTCCTTTTAACTCGCTAACATACTACTCGCTGCAAAACTTTGCCTGGGTACATATAAACATGTTGTGCGTTTAGGTAACATTGACGATGTAATTTAAATGAATATGGAACGGGGAAAAACACTTCCAAACCAGTGACTCCTCCCACTTCACAACTCTATAAACATGATGAGACATTACCAAAGCAAAAACCAAGATTAAGTATTGGCAAGAATTGTGGGTAACCACACACATTTCACTATATTGCAGGTAGTTTAAAGCTTCATGAAGTGATCTTTCATCTAATTAACCCAAATGATTCCTTGAAATGGATACTGTTCATACTCCATAGTCCAGTGCCTCCAAACCATTATAGCTTGTGTCCCCTTAAAAGAAACTGTGTGTACTTGTCACCCCTCCTGAAAAATGTAATACAGAGTGATTGTTTGCATTCAGTTCATATGGTTTAGCCCAGCTATTGTCACAAAAACTCTAAGCAGCTGATCCAAGCACTCACTTCACACAGTAACACCACGTTCCCAGTGCAAAATGGCTGAAGTAAACAAGTGGCTGAAGACAAACATTTATCATGGGAAAAGAACCCACGGGTTTGTTATCATCACTTCCAGCTATGCTGAGCAGTAAACATATGTGCTCACAAACAGTGATAAGGTCAGAGCCTACATGCCATTAGCAACTGTATAAATGTTCTGTATTTGTATAGAAATGCTATACAAATAGTGGTTGGTTGGCGAAAGCTCAATGTTTTTGTAAAATACCAGCATGTTGAAGAGACTAATGAAAATAATAAATATAAGGTCTCTATATGTAAATCACAGCGCAGATCATCAGACCCTTTTGTACTGTATTGCCTAAACAGTTACAGTTACAAATAGTTGGATAGATTAATAAACAAATGTAACATGTAGTTGCACCTGGTGGGTTCACAGTTAAAGTCACCCTCCCATTCATTAACTCATTCATAACCAACTTTGTATTTATAAATTGTATGTCCTTGTTATCATACAGTAAATTGGTTAGGAACAAGAGAGCTAAGCTGAATGTGTGCCCAAAATTAATCATTGGGCATGTTTGACAGATTTTCACAAATGTTTAAGTTAACCTTATAATGATGTCACTCTTCTGTTTTGCTCCCCTTTTACTCCTCCTTTCAGATCTACCTGTATTTCCATTTCTCCCTGGAATTGGCTTCTATTTTTGGGCATTTAACTCTCCCCCTCTCGGCTTTTCCCCTTCACTCTTCACTGTTGTTGGTTTTCTTGCTCCTACTCTTTCTCCTTGTTTTTCACCCTCCTCAATTTTCCTTAATTACAAAATCATTCAAGGTTTATAGTCATCCTAATTGACTTTCAAGCAAGAAGAAATAAACCGTCTAAGTAATAGGATACAGCAGATGAAGAGCGCTCATGCTCAGGGAATATGAATGACTGGTGCTGTACAGGCAGATACAGAAGACTGAAGACAATAAAGACGTACAGTACCTGAAAGCACAAGTAGATACAACAAATCGAGGAAATCACTTTGTGTATGTGTGTACTATGGCTGTGTTGTACAGCCTTGGAATTTTTGGCCAAATTTATGACACCGAACAAACTGGCAGCATTAATTAGCACACGGACTGGCAGCCAGATGTAGTAATTTATCATGTCATTTATAAACAAATTGGTACGTGCAATATATTGCTTTCCACATGTGTTACTGGACCTTTTTATTTATTCTTCATATCTACAGACTCTACCATAGCTGCAGTGTTTGGTTTATATGCTCAGATGTTCAAATTACAACAGTAATTGTAATAGTCCACCAGTCCTTGTGACACATGACAAGTGTTGTGATTTCACCAGAGGAGCGACTCATCATTTGGAGGAAAAGGCTCAAAACAGTAGAATACATAAGTCTCAACTGCAGTTGCTGTGGAGAAGAAACCAGTCAGAGGCGCAAATCAGAGCTGAAACAAACACAATGAAAAACACTTTGTTGTTACTTTTGGTAAAAAAACAACGTGCCTTGTCATCCAAAAGGAACCAAAAACGTTACTGGTTTAAACTGAAGATTACAACAAGTGTAGTCCTAGCTTCCACTTGCTGTACATAGTTTAAAGCTCCTTTATTGGATATTTCTTGCACCATATGAGTCACACTTAACTTCTCTAGTTATGTTTTTATGTACACTTGCATGTACCTTTGACTTTTTTTTAAATCAAAGAACCAGAATGAATGCAGTTGCTCATCTTTTGTACTGATGATTCAAATTGGACTTTCATGCAAGCCTTGGAAGTGATCCAACTAAATATTGCCTAACGTTGTCTGTATAGAAAATAAACCAGACTTTTCCTTCTGGAACCCTAAATGCCCATAATATCTCCTCCCACTTCAAAACTCTATAACACTTCTGCTCAACAGAAATTGGCTTTTATACATTAATTCACATTTATTCAGTTAAATTATTATGCACAAGTAAATAAACATTCACATCAAAGCCTATCCTCAGGAAAGACCTAATGGTGTGCAATATGAAAGTGTGCGTGTGTATGAGAGAAAGTGTGTGTGCATGAGCGCATGTATATGAGCTCTGTCTTGTATTTACTTGATCCAGCGTTGCTCTGCTCCTCAGGGGGCTTGTCTCTTGACTCTCCAGCAGAGTTAGAGCCAAGTTAATACTGAAGAGTGCCGCTAAAGCAACTCAAGCCCATGCAGTAAATCCTCCCTCACAGCATTAGCTTCAGACGGGGCTGTTTAGCACAAGCTTACAGTTATCAGGCAGGGCAGTGATTGAAGGGAGGATAAGGGGTGAAGCACTATTACATGATTGTTAGAGTAGCAGCCCGGTAATTAAAGAGAGAGACAGAAAAGAACAGGGATTGGAGGTGCTGTGGCGATAGATTGATGTGAGGACTGAGGCTGTAGAAAAGATGAATGGACAGAGGAGATGGAGAGCAGCTGAGCTCAGGAGCACAAAGGTAAAAGGAAGAGTGGGAAGGGAAATCATAGCATGAGCAGATAGGACCTTATACAAAGATGGATGTGAAAGGGAGCAAGGCAAGAAGGTAGAAGTAGGTCAAGGCTAATTAGGGAGAGAGGTAACATACAGAACGGAGGCTCAAGTTAAGTGGCAATGATACTTTAACTTCAGCTTGAACTGAATTCCACTTAGGCAGAGGTCTGTTTTGACACCACTTTGGAGAAGAAGAATTTCAAGTTTACACAATGCATGCCAGCCCATCCATGCACTCATACACTGTCATCCAGCATAAGCTCAAAAATTTGCACAGTTGTTTTCATACAGATGTTTAACAGTAACCTAAAGCTTTCTGACAACTCTGTTCTTCTTTCTCTCCATCCTCTCTCCCCCTTTCACTGATCTTCTTTGTTGTTTCCTCACTCTTGATCCTCTCTCCCTTTGATATTCACTGCAAACTCTGTGTTCCCATATTTCGATCTGTGCTGCATCTATATATGTTTTTGCCATTTTTATCATCTGCGCCTTCCTTTTGATATCAACATGATCATGTGTTACCAATTATTTTTTATACTTTCATCTTTTCTAAATCCTTTCAAAACAACCTGCCCTGTCCTGTTTCCCTCGTGTTATCTCTAACTCCGATGTCTTCCTTGTGATATCCATCTCTTTCCTCGGCGCTCCCATGTGTCTGTTCAGTTTCGGGGATGCTTCCCTCTCGTCTGCTTCCACCCTGGAGCACATCCCGTCCTCAGCCGTGGCGCGTCCTCGGCCCCTGGTCCGGCAGCAGAGCCTCCAACAGCCCCTCACTCACCAGCCCCCTCCGGGTCCCAACGACCCCCCGGTCACCTCACAAAGCTTGGGCCAGCTGCACACAGGCCCAGGCGGCGGGGGCCACCGTGGGGGCCCGCGCGGGGTCCGGGGGAGTCCGGCTGGAGCCTCCCGGTACAGAGGAACCGGTGCAGGCCGATCAAGGTCAAATCCTGGCAGCTGGGATCACATGGTGGAGCAGATCCGCAACAGAGGGCTGGACGTCAAGTCGTTTTTGTGAGTGTCATGAAGTTTTCTACATGAAGTAAAATGTTGCATAAGGAAAGGTTGACAGGAGACAATATGTAAATTTTGAATGAATGCCGCTCTTGTTATCAGATACACCAACGTATTTCAGTTTGATACAACAGTCCTGCGATAAATCCAATACATCGCTTTTTGTAGAAACTGTTTTAGGATGTGTTAATTCAGTTTTATTGTCATTTTGTAGGCTGTACTGCGGTTTGTGGCAGTGTGTGTTGGAAGTTGGAACTATTCTGATCCTTTATTTCTATAAGTAAAAGTAGAAATATTCCAATGTAAAAAAAATATTCCATTTCAAGTAAAAGTCCTGCATGCAAAACACATTGTAAAGTAAAAGTATGGAAGTATTACTTTAGTATTACTATGCAAGTATATTACTTGCACAATGAAGTACTCTATGTGCAGATAAATAGCCCCTGTGAGTATTAGTATATCATGTTATTGGAGCGGTATTATTACTCATGTATTAATATTTAAGTTGCGTTTCATTGCTGTTGTTGGTTCAGGTGGAGCTCATTTTTCTGACATGCAGTGGAGGAGTATAAAATGGAAATACTTGTGTAAAGTGCCTCAAATTGTTATGAAGTACAGCCCTTGAGTAAATGTACTTAATTATTTTGTTTGTAGCGCTGTTGAATTGTATTGTGCTGAAAGGTTTTTCTAATGCTTTGTCAACCCCCGTTATTTCAATGAGGGTGGACAAAACATTAGACAGCTTAAGGAAAGCACCGTATAATGCAATACAAGTCAACAGCACCACAAACTTCAGCCTCCAAAAGGATTCTGTCTTCATGAAGGTAGGGTTTATTGGAGGGCTGTTGAATAAGACTGCAGTAGTTTAGACTGTATGTACAGGGGATGGAACAACTTCCCTTATCTGTAAAATGTAATTCAATCCTCTGCTCTAGCCTTGAAATAAATAATACCCTTGCAAAACTTTAAAACCCTTTGTTGAGGCTGTGCCAGAGATAGTGATTCAAATTATCATAATTTTTCAGGGTATAGTTTGTGATGTTGATGTATTTGTCAGATGTGACTGATTTTACTACATTATGCACATAAATAGCTAGTCATGTTGATGTGTCCACCATCAGTAGGTCACATTGTCTTCTCTCAGGCACACTTTAACCTTTGTGAGTATGCTGCATAGTGAGTTTTTGAAGGCTTTTAAAAAAAATTTATTGTCTGTTTGTCATTGCGTGTTAGTGTGCATATTTTTGTTTGTGTTTGTTAAATGAAAAAATAACAGATTTCAGCACCACTGACAGAAGAGGTGTTGATATAACATCTGAATATTATCATATATTTGAGCAAGTGTATTGTTTATATTGTGAATACCTAGTAACTGCAGAAGGTCAAAAACCTTTCATTAAAAACAAACAATTGTATTTAATTTGTCCAGTGTGCATTCATGAAATTATCTAACTAGATTTAATTGCATGTGTGCATCATCACAGCATATGTACATGAACTGCACAGTTGCAGTAACATGTAGGGACTGTTGTAAGGTTATTCCCCTCTATTTGGATCTTTTGTTTCTAGATTCATGGCAACAAAACAGAGATCGGTAGTTACTATCACCATGGGGGAGGTATAAAAATGCTTCAACAGCTGGACATGGAAATGTTGTCAAAATACTAATTTCTAAACAGAGATTCAGCTTGAGAATACATATACAGTAGGCATAATAGTTGAAAAAATGCATTTTCAATCACTTAAACAATAAAACAATAGTTCCCATACTGGCACTCTCTATAGACTTGATTCAACTTTCTTGATAATACCAACATAGGCAATTAGACAAAATGTAACAGTAACACATGATTAAATAACCTTAACCCATCCAGGGTTCAAAAGAAATATTCTTTCACCCCACACTTAACAAAGTTTTTACGATTTTCGGATTATCCACTACTGAGTAGGTCAGCTGCTGGTGTGCTAAGGCTAGTGATTGTTTGAGATACCGAGCACAAAGAGCTCTCCTCCTCCACTTGACTTGAATGATGGATTGCAGATGATGTGCTCCACAAAGCAGCCTCACATAAACGCACCCCTCCCCTCCTGACCACAAACATAGACGCTCGCACACATCCTCACACACTGCTCTACACCCCTGTACTTTTGCATGTCTTCCCATTAACAGTGTCTCCAGGCCAGCGAACTCCCTGCCTATGTGAATCATCATTCAGATAAGGCTACTGCACGTATAGAGGGAGGTGGCATAGCCCATCGTCTCATGTCCTGATGAATATTATTTGACCAAACACGTCACTTGTTGCACCGGAGAGGGGGCAGTGGGGAGTGGGAATATATATATATATATATATATATTATATACGGTATATATGCATTTATGATCGGCGGGGTATGAACAACCAAATGCAGCAGCTTCACCCTCTACGTGTGTCCATGGCTGTCGCGCAGTGTGGCAACTGAGCCACCCCGCTCACATTTCAGATCAATAGAGCTGGTGTAGGTTGTAATGACTTCCGAGCCCTCCGGTTGGAGTGTGTGTGTCTTTTTTGGTCATCTATACAAATCTATTCACCTTATCGATGAGCCTCATGTTGTTACTGTTTACACTTCCCCAGTGGTCCGCTGTCTCTCAAGTGCTAATGTGTTCCTCCTGTTGTCGATATTGCATCAACAAACAGCGTCTTGTTAAGGAAGGAATGCACTATACAGAAAGTGCATGCAGGCTGGGAAAATAGATGCGATGAGAGGAAGATGATGAGAAGAAAACTGAGGAGAAACTGATCATTAAAAAAAAATACTATAAGATGCACAATTTTTTAATCTTTTGATCCTATTGATATTTGTTTCTACATAATTCAACATTTGTATTGAGTTTTGTCGTGGTATCTGGCTCAACATTGCAGGATTTAAACCTTTATGTACAAAAGAGGTTTTGGGCGCTGTTTTATATGGACACGTTTCAGAAATGCTAAAAGAGTTTTTTCTTAATTTCTTTTCACTCACCTTGTCATTCAAAACAACGTAACACCCACTAATCCACAAAATAAAGATGTAAAATTGTGCTATATGTTTTATAATTATGCCATAACTGATCGCCAGGTGATGTAAAGGGATGCAAGAAATAAGCAAAATCATTTTTGGAATTGCCCTTTAAGAAATGACGGTTGTCTTTGGATCAGCACGCTATGTTAGAGGAAAAGAGCATGGTAGAGGCAGAGAAGAAAGTTAGAGAAGCCAGAATAGTGTACAATATGTAGGTTGTTATTTTGTGACCGTGAGTTACAAGGTTAGTTGCGGACAAATGTTTATTTATTAAGGTCACTGTTTTTATGGCCTCTTGAATTCACGGTGCAGCATACTTAGTAAGAAGTAATTTAAATGACTTTGGACATGTTTAGAGGGAGAATAACTAATTTTTGTTAAGGCCACCTCAATTTATATGGGTTTCTTTGCTTTTTCTTCTGTGTTTCTCTGTTGTTGTTTTTTCTGCATGTCCTTTCAATTGCCTCTGTTTTCTCTCTGAAACAATACAATGCTTTTCAGTTTTTTTCTTGGAAACAGATAACAGAGGATGATAAACCAATGGAGGCATCAGTGGTTCTGATTGTTGATTTGTGCGATGCTCATTTCATTAATATCAGAAGCACATTTTTATGACTACAATATCAACAGTGGATTAAACAAAACTCTCTTAAGAAAGTGAATGCATCCCTGTGCTTGTAAGAACACACTGTTCACTGATGCGTGAAATAACCTCATATATTGTAAAAAGCACATTGTGGATGTTGGTCCGTAATGAATATCACTTATATCGTTACTTGTATTGTCATTGGAAACATTATGCAATAAAAGAATAGATATTAGCAATGCATGGGGTAATATGATCCATACCACATCACGTTGGTATTAAAGAACTAAAGTAAGAATTAACTCCGCATGTGATAAATAGTAAACGGCAAACTCATCTGTTTATCAAGTAGAAACTGTTCATGCTAATGCTACAGCATGCAGTACATTAAATAATCATAGGCACTATGCATTATCCAAAACATGAGAATAAGACTTCGTAGAAATTCAAAGACTGGATGGCTTTTAATAGCACGCTCTCAACCTCACAGAGTTGGCTAAGGGAATGGTAAGTAAGATAAAAAAAAAGTCTTTAGATCTTCTTTCAGTGACATCAGATCTATTTTCTTCTTTCCTCTAATGCAGTCTAATTTGCTAATATAAGAAAAGAGAAGTATTTGCCAGACAGAGCATCACTGATGGTGGCAATGGGAGATTATGTTTTCTCTTTATATGAATGTACTCTCCATAGAATGAAATCTTAAAAACTTTGGATTACTTACAAGTTTCTTTTGATGCTTGCTAGTCATGTTAGGCTTTTTGGCTTTTCCCCTTTCCTTTATTGGGTTGAATGTCTTTTTTTGTGCATGTAATAGGTTTGCAAAGTAAAAAAGCCTAATTTCCACCCCAAAGGGAGTTACCATCTCCCGCCGAAAACACTTCTCCTGAACTGCCTGAAAACAGCTCGTTTGTAGTCCAGTCTTTACTTCCATTACCTATCTGTGTCACTATGCAACATGCGTCATAATGCCCGCTAAGCGGCTAGTCAGGTACGCCCTCAGAATTGCTGGTGGAGAAACACACTAAGCTGCAGCACACACAGTGACAAGACACATGACCATTAAAAAACTCCCATGAAGATGTGTTTTGCAGAGAAAACCATAAAACCATATGTTGTAAATTGCATTTGTAGATTATGGTTTGTGGGTGTTATGGCAATACATAAAGCAACAAAATCAAGTGTGTTCCAGGTTTTGAAAATGATTATGTTGTTGATGATGTTGATGATGTTGATGAATGATAAAACTGTTAAGTACTTGGTTGACACAATGGCAAGAAATGCATGCAGTAGTGTTAGATTAATGAAGTCTGTACTGTATTCTCAACTCACTCCAAGGCACACACAGGTCTGGTTGAGATGCATTGCAATGTGAGGTGTTCACTGAGCATTTGTTAAAATGAAACATCCTCTCTCCCACTGTCTCTTTGTGCATGAAATGAATGTGTGCTGCTTGTGTTGCTGTGTTTTTGTGTGTGTTGGAGTATGTGTTTGTGTGTGTCCATGCCTATTTGTATTCATACCTTTGTGGTGTGGTGATGTCTTGTTTGTCTGTGTGTCCAGTGAGGGGAAGATGGTTGTTCTGTCTCTAGCAATCGGGCTGGCTGAACAGGATGACTTTGCCAACCTCCCAGATCTACAGGAAGCACCAGCAAGCAAAGAAAACGAAACCACACCAGAAAAGAGGTAATGAGAGAAAGAGAGAGAGAGAGAAAGAGAGAGATGTCAGGAATGTGATTAGTTAGGCACAAAAATGTTGTGTTCTGTAGTGGTCTACACTGTAGGCTGCCCTGAAAGATCAACAGTTAATAGTCTGAAATGGTGAAGTACTTTTAATGTTACCCTAAAAAAAAAAATACATCTGCTTAAATGTCTTTTATTCTTCTTATAGGATTAAAATGAGAAGCAGTACAGACCAGCACTGACTGCACTTCTACAGTAATAACAAACACTTTCAATTTGATGATAAATACTATAGTTTGACTGTGCTCAAAACTTAGTTTGGAAGAAACTGTGCCTTTTCACAATCAAAAATCATCAGTAAAGAAGTGAAATCGTAATAACATATTTCATTATGTATAATATATATATAATAAGCTATATTAACTATGATGGCTTGATACTACATGAGGTTAAAAATACTGATGTCAGCCCCAAAGCCCCATTTGACCAGCCTCCATTTTTTTTTATCAGGTAACTGTTAGATGTTCCTTCCCTCTAAACCATCTGAAATATAATTTTAGTGGAAAAGTCCTCCATTTTCCAGAAATCATCACATTTAAATATGTTAAAAACAAATCATATTCAGCCATTAAAAACCATCACGTATAATCTAATGTTGATATAATCATTTGTAAAGTCCTCCTTAGGCCATTAGAATCCCCACAAAAACAATTCCAAGGACATGACCTTGGAATTCTCACTACGGCCCTGATTGATAGTTATATTAATTGGGTTACTCTACCTCTGACCAGGATGTTTTTCTTTGACTTCTAGCACGGAACTAAAAACTCTGGCTTAGTCCTTTTCCTTTTGTTTGTTTCCTTTTGCTCAGCTAATGTTGAGCTTACTCAAATTTATATTTTGCATATCACCACATTTTCTTTCCAGCTTCACATTTCAGGTCCTCTTGTTACTTTTTTTCAAGCCCTCTGTGTTCTTCATCCAGATCTTTGTAAGTCTGCTTGTCTGCAGCTCTTCACTGATCTATGAGTTGTAGAGGCACAGAAGGACACCCTCATTATTTAGAAGTAAGGTTCCTCACACGAAACACTTGTCTAAAAATATGCTAACCTGTCATCTACCAGTGATCTCAGAGCAGCTCTCAGCTGGTGAACAAAAGACTGAGCTTCATACAGGGCAGACTCCAGCCTGCCCTGTATGAAGGATAAAGTGCTTAACCCACTGTTTTAAACTAGTAGGCTGAGAACATAACAGTACATAGATTTTTGTTTTGTTCTTTTCAGAAATGCTGCTTTTAATTCCATTAGATTTCTCAAAATGCATAAAGTTTTCCCAAAACCTTTCTGCAGTGCATCCAAGTGTGCTGTTCTAACTAGGTCATCTGTGAGTTTGTGGTTGTTGAAAAATAGCAGTCTGTCTTGGAAGACAAAAACTTCTCTTTGAAAAGATATGTTTTTGATGTTATTGCGACAATTATGACCTTTTAAATGCCTTTAAAATTTATTTCAAAATGTCTAAGGGTCAGCCAGGGGATGAGCTTAGCTCTTGTGTCCCACCCCCCCCCCCACCCCCCCCCACTGCCCCCATCATCCTCTCCCTCTCACTGTCAAGCACCTAACCGTAATCACAGCCAGCCAGTGAGCCTCTACCCCGAGGGGTCGAGAGGGCCAAGTTGTCTAGTGTCCTTCCACAACTAATAATGGCTCTCCATCATCATATCTGTCCGTCTCTCTCATCTCTGTCTCTGTAGTTACCCTGTAAACCCCCCTGTGCCTGTCTGCTGGCTTGCTCCCGGTTGTTTTCATGGAGCCTTGCGGACTAAGAACGAAGGAACAAGATGATCCGGCCAAGAATATATGTGACAAGACAAGACGCTGTCAAACAGTAAAAGAGAGACAGAAAGAGTGGGAAACCTTTGCTCTCTGCTTTCTAGAGAAATATACTACAAGATAAAAATAGACACTCCCATAGAGGTTTGAGATTCTGTTGGTTTATTAATGAAATCAAATACAGCTTGGAGCACAAATATCTACAAACACAAAATCTGATAATAGTGAAATAATAGGATAAAAGCAAAAGCTGTGTGTGCTGTGTATGTCAAATCTATATTTGTTCAGTCAATCCCTCAAAATGTGGACAGTAAACAAACAGACTAAGTGGCACCCTGTCCTTGTCCAATAGCTTTTATAAATGTAGACATAAAAGCTGCAATAACAGTTTTTTGTCCACTTGGGCAATAAGGTGTGTAGCTCCCCCTCAAGTCGCACCCACCTCAAGCCGCGCCCCCTTTCCCTAGAGTCTGTTATAATTATCTACGGTGTCAGTACCTGACCCATTCTGCACACGTGCATACTTATTCCTACTACATAAATGTCATGTCATGAAGGTCTGAAAACAATTTAAAACATTTTAAACGTAAAATTCTATCTTCATTAGTACAAATTAGCACTAATTGTTTCCACACCAGTAAAAGTAAACTTCATATTAACAATATTAGCTCGCAGTATTAAAAGTTAACAGTCCCATTGTATGTTGTCACAGTCACAGCATGGATGTACAATTAGAGAATAAAAGTTCTAATAATACATCCGTTCTTTTGTCTTCTTTTCTAATGAACTTTAAACTAGATCCAATAGCAAAGTCACGGTCCTCCATTGGCCCATTGTGGGTTTAGGGGTTTTACTGGAGGCTCCTGGTGCGCCCCCTCATGCCATGCTAGCAAACAGTTGCCTTTTTACAGAACCAACAGACATATTAACATTCATTTGGAGTTTGTGTTTGTGTCCACCTTTTTTCTTACAAAAAATATTTGGGGATTTAGGTGCTAAATGTTTCACTGTGTTCACCAGCTTGTCACTAACTTTGTCTGCTGTTTGATGCTGGACAGGTAGCATACAGTGGGTTTATCAGAGCCTTTTCACTGAAAAGAGCTCTCTGCTACTGATGGAAACAAAACAAAGTTGATGGAAGTTATATTGAACCAAAACACTAAATTTGCGGGCTGTAAAATCAAAACAATGAACTAAAAAAAGCTCTGTGTTGGTGAAGGGAACTGCAGAGTTAGGGATAATTCTTTGTCAGTTCATCACTACTAGCAATCTCTTTCACATTACACACTTCATCCACAGCTATAAAAACAAATTATTAATGCAGCTTTAAAGTGTTTTAGAGTTCAATCAGTGATCACTAATCTACAGCTGCTAAGGAACTTGTAATCGGGAATCATAATTATCTCATAAAACACTGCATCTGTTTCCCTTGTTCAAAAGAATGTATGCTTACATAAATGGAGGCATATATTACTTGTCTAGTCAAATTGCAGTTTTGGGAATCAGTTGTAATATGCAGGCAGATATTTAGTGGTGTGTACTCAGACGCTGAGAACTGCTGATCAAAGCTTGCAACATAGCACAGAGAAATTATCTGTTCTTTCTGCCTGTCAGTCATTTATAAACTAAAACTAATACTTGCAGAGGAGCCTGTTTCAATCATTAACAGCCGAACTTGCATGCATATACTATATGAGAGGAGAGTGGTGTGTGTGTTTGTGTGTGTGTGTGTGTGTGTGTGTGTGTGTGTGTGAAATTTACAGAGTTAATTATCAGCAGTGTGTATTGTGAGAAGTTTAATGTTAACCTGTGGTTTGGAATGCAGCAGCATCTACAGCTGTATTAAACTTATCACATCTTAGAAATAAAATCCCATTAGACACCAACGCAGCTGTGATTACAGTTAATTATATTATTGTCAAAGGACACATTTTGTTTTTCACTGATCTGTTATCTAGACACAAAGGCCTTGTTTTCTCCCTCTGTGTTAAGCGAAAGGTCCTCTAATCTCTTATGTGGTACTTTTTGTTATGTGAGTCAATTTGGGTCACCGTGGTAGACCGGCCAAAGCCCTGCGGTGGACTGGACATAATCACCCACCTGCAGGTAACTATGATGGAAGCTCTGAAGCTGTTTGTTATTATCATCTCAGAAAGCTGTTGTTGCATGGAGAAGCTGCATCTTAATGAGCTCAGAGATTCGCCACACAGAGAGATGCAGGGAAATAAATATGAATAAACCCAAAAGAGCTTACGGACAGTCTCCACTCTGAACATTGAGTTTGTAAACGTTGAAAAATGTGCAATGGTTTCTGAAATGGAGCATGTCAACGTCTCCTCTCATTCAATACAAGCCAAGAATACATTGTGCCTGGATAGAGTATATATGATGACAGGATGTTCAAAAAGCAGATCGTGGACCTCTCTGAATGTTTGGTCTAGAATATAATCACAGTTATTTTTGCCTTTACAGTTGATAGTTGATCATGTCCTTCTAATTCACTGATACTGAGGTATGCAAAGTCCTAGTTTGGTATAATACGTGCTTTCAGTGTGTTTGACCATTCACAACCTTTAAAGGAGAAAATTTAATCAGTTACCTCAAAAAATGTACCCTTGAGAAGCTGGAAGCTCTATTAGGAAAGAAACGGACAAACCTCACAGACATCATCTTTTGAAAAATGTCACAAAAAAGGGGAGAGAAATACATTTCCAAAGTCTAAACAGTCAGAATGAAAAGTAATCTTTGCATACCTGTTTACAAAAAAATGGGATTTATGGAGAATAAGAGATGAGTAAAAATATGAAAAATAAGCTCCCAAACACTGTCAACACTGTTGACATACTACATACTACATACTACATTACTACGACACTGGAAAACAACTTTTGTCAGGCATTTTCACTGCATGTTTGCTGATGCTGTTGTATACTACGTACTGTACTATATTCTGTGTTCTATCTGTTTTACATATTTCTTGAGAATGTACCCCTTTTGCTGCGATGTAATGTTTCTATTCACTGCGACTTGCTAAATTAAATGCCAGGTGAAGGTTTTTTGACCGAAATGAAGCTGCACTAATAAATAATTTTACATTGACAATGGATTAAATTACTATGTGTAATGGGTAAAGGGTCACTGTAGCGACAAACCCACAGATAATTATTACCTGACTCTGTCGTTCCCCTCAGCACTATGGAGTCAGTCTCACAGCTCTGATAAGTGTCATTTCCGCTTCCTTCAGATAAAAAGCTCCGATTAACCCACTGACCACTACCTGCCCAACAACAATAAGGCTGTTCACTTCCACGCAGCGGCCAAAGAAAAACATTTCCCGTTTAACAAAGTTACCTTAAGTGTTGACAGTATACAGGAGCATATTTTTTATATTTTCACCAAAAGTCTGAACAGGAATATTTCTAGTATATTGTAATTTGGTGATGAGCCTACACACTTAAAGATCAGTACATTAACAGTACATTACATTTGATGTGCGCTTCAAACTTAGGGTGTGTGCAGTGTTGGTATGAGTGACCTCAGTGGGAATCAGAGTTTTAATCGTTCCAGTGGTAACGTTTTACTGCACTCTGAGTTTGACAACGCCAGAATGTACAGTTTTAATCAAGCAGGAAGTTGTTGCCACCCATCATCAGCTGGTATATCTGACTTTTTCAAATGTGTGTCTGAGCCAGCAATCACAGTGAGTCATGCCTCCTAACGACTCTCCAGGCTAGCCACTGGTCCCCACGGCAGCCTCTGGAGCTGGCAGTGGCCCGGGAGGAAAAATGATTGGAAAGAAAAAGTGATGTAGGTCAGCACAAACGAGGCATCTTTTTAAAAAAAACCTGTCAGATCTAAGTCTGGACCTCATTCACCATTTCCCTTGTTGCTGCTTATGGCTACGAGCAGGGAGCTGATTTAAGAGAGCCCATGAAAAGAAAGTGAAGGGGGCGTCACAGCAAAGGTGACAGTGATTGGTGGAAGGGGGAAAAAAATAGTGCTCTTGAAGTCGTTTAACAAATTTGACTTTTATCTGAATGCATATGTATTTGACACCACTACAGGTTATTTATGCGTGAAGCATTATTTACAAAAAAAGCAGCTCCCAGTGGAAAAATCTCAAGAACAAGGCAGCAGAAGTATATTCAAAGAGCATCTAACCCGTCGCACTCTGTAGATAGCTCCAATAGTTGTATTAGCCTGCGTGTTGAAGGGGGCGGAGGCTGAGTGATTTGTCCCTGTTGGTGGGGAGCGCTGAGTGGGCTGACATTCGAGCCTGGGCCTCATCCATCATGGGACATGGGACTTATATTGTGTTTCATAGTCTCCTAGGGCTAGTGTATGATCAGCAAGACCCAGATACAGCATGTTTATGGAGACACAGTTCCCATCCAGGCCCTGCTGGTAACCCTCATCCCTCATGTTCGCAACCGTCCATCCACTTTCCCGCCCTCGCCCTCTGCTTCCCATTCCTCTCCCCATCCCCTCATCAATTTCCTCTCTTACCACTCTAGCCCTCATTTTGTTTCTCAATAAGACTTTGTCTCCTCATCTCACCTTCATTCCCTCTCCACCTCTTCCTTCTCTCTCAATTTCTCCCCAGAGTTTATTTAACTGCAGTTATTAAACCTTTTTTCTTGCGCTGCTGTTATGCCAGTTTCTCTCCTTCTCTTTCCGCTTCTCCATTCCACTATCTCCTTATTCACCTAATCCATCCTTTCCTGAGGGTGTTGAGACTTGGATGATGTCACAGCAGCGCTCCTCTGCCAGCCTAGATGACTGTCATCTTGGCCTGGCTGATAAATTTGCTTCATTGCTGTACATCGGAAAAAAGGGATGAACTTCACTTGTGGACAGTTTTCATGCATTGGTTCCAGTATATTTCCTACTATACTGAAAATGTGTAATTACCATTAGTAGTTACTTCTCTCAAAAGTAATTACTTTATTAATTACTGCATGTAAAAGTAATTAGTTAATCTGCTTCAGTTCTTATAAATGCACACATAGCTATATTATTTTAGTGTTTCTGTGGCACAGTATGGTACAAGACCAGTGTTAAATTTTACCTATCATTAAACCTATTATCACTACGATGAAAAGTAAGTAGTGGAATAGACCTGGCAATCTGTCTGTTCAGCTATGTGCACATTAATTCTTGGGTTTAAAATCAGGCTTTGTCTGTTTGGATGGAGTGGCTCCTCCTTGGTCAGCAGAGCTAGCACCGGGGGCCTTTCATGATTAGGTTTGTGGAAGCATGTTGTTCTGCTAGGTGCTTCGGGACGATAAGAATTACTAGTCTTTGGTGTCGATAAAGTTCTCATGCTTGCACATAGACTGCAACTCGGCACAATTTTTTTTTGTCCTTGATCCCAAGGAAGACAAATAATGTTCGTAATTCCAGGACATCAAGCTCGCATTGCCTGAACTGTCAGCCTTTGTGTGCAGTCTAATGCTGATTCTTTGACCATTTCAAATTGTGCCGCCGTAAAGTCGGGTGACATTAGATCATATACCGGAAAATCTGGGGAATAGGCTGCATTTGTCGGCTATCAAGACAAAAGTAACAAGTAAAATTTCATTAAATGTAATTACATTATTTAATTTGAAAAAGTTATTAGTTACGTTTAAGTTACTGCCAAAACTCATTACTCATTACTTTGTAACTTTGTAATGCGTTACTCTCCCAACACTGGTCGCAAGTGTCAAGATTTAAGGAGTGACTCCAAACACACTCCAGAATTTTATACTCACCCAATCTCAGCTCTATTTCTTGCTTGTTCAACTCATCTAAATGATGAAAGCTAATATTATTTCATATTGTTTTCTCACATGAAGCCAGCTATAAAAATAAATGCAATAAATCTCTGTCACTTTTGTAACTTATCTCATATCCTAAGGCAGGTTATCTTAATTATTTTGGCAGTGAGAATGATAACGCAAAGTGATAAAGGGTAATATAGCAACAAATATAGCTTTTTCAAATGATCTCTCTGATCCACATTCTATTTGAGGCGTTGTTCTGGGTGATCACTATTTAGTCAGCTTGTACACAGTGGACAACTAACCTGTAAGAATGTATCATAACATATTTTTTTTAAATTCATACACAGATAAAACAGTGAAGAATCTTCTCATTTAACCCTGTCTCTTAGAAATTACATTTCTATACTACCAATTTGTTTTGCCAATTACTTTCTGACCCGAAACATAATTTTTTGTCATAACATCTTGGATACTGGAGATCATGGACTGGTTTTACAAAGACAGACTGTGGCTTTGATCAAACTTATAGTCAAACTTCAGATAGATGTCTAAATTCATCTGTTGTACAAAGCTGTCTGGCTATTGTAAGAAGGACTAATTTGCCGTGAATATTTTTAGCTTAACTTACTTTAACTTAAAAACACAGATGAGTGAGCAACCACGTCCCTTCTCATCCTCTTCTCATTGCTCGCTTGCAATATTACTAACAAACCAAAAATGATGAGCCACATTTAGCTCTTTTCTGTCATTTGGTGCCACTGGTCAGCAGGTGTCACTCACTGATTGTTAATTTGGAAACATGGCCCTTTTTCCTGAGTTAGCCTGGAGGTCTAACTTTTAAGGCTTACAATAAGTCAGTCTTTATCAATAAGTCAGTCTTAATCATTATCGTTCTACAGTTGCCATGAATGAAACAAATTAATTACATTGTCAGGGCACATTTTGCTTATACTTTCAGGAAGCACATTTTTAGATGATAAAAAATTTAATCCAAGTGGCATTGTGTGTATTTTCTGTTGTAAATACATGTATAAACATGATTTCTAGGACACAGGGATTTTTCATTGCTATGTGCAAATAAGTCAAGACGTAATTTGCCAGTTAACTAAAAATAACAGATTTATTCACTTTAACATGTAAGTGAAACACAACTTAAAGACATTATTCTCTTTAGATGAGTTAAAGTGAAACTTTAGTACACATAAGTGTATTTATTCAGTGAAGTGCATCAAATGAATAATTGAAGACAGATAATTTGAGACAGATTCTGCTGATTATTCTTGCTAAGCATTTGAAATAGTTTTTATTCCTCTTAGTTCTCACACCCAGGATTGGTTATATTTAGAAAATAAAAACTCCACCTCTGCTTTAGAAAGTGTGCATACAGATACTTAAGTGCCATCTTTGAGCAAACAGATGGCAACTAGGTTTGTGTGCACAACATTCCATTAGTTTTCTGTTTCCCAGACACGAGGAGGCATGCAGAAGGACAGTATGGCCAGAAAGAAAACAAAGATTTGGTTATGACACGTGTGTGACAATGCAAACCTCTGATTAAAATTCTTGTCGTCCAGTAAATATGAACCGCAAGTTGCTTTGCCTGATCTGAATGAAGACGTTCTCTCTCGCTCATGCTTCTTGCTGCCAGAGCTCTGCTTGCACTTATTTATTTTTTTCTCTAATCCTGTCGCTTCTCCTGTAATTACTGACATGATGTACTGTGATCAAAGCTGGGTGAATGAATCATAAATCAAAGCTGAACAGACTCATAAACAGACAATACAAATGTGACATAGGATAAGATAAGAATTCTCCGCTTTTCCCCCTGGGATGTAACGACCGAATTTGTCCAGTTACAGAGTAGATGGCCTACAGCTCAGTCCCAGATTGAGGCCATGAGGTCAAAAGTCAGGGTTTTGAGTTTCAGGGCATCAGATCAAAGTGGTTATTCTCCAGGGATAGTGCCCTCAACCTCCGAGAGGACTGCATGTGTGTGTGTGTTTTCATTAGTGTCGTTTTATAGACTTGCTGGTAGTTCATTTGCATTTCCCTACCATTGCAAAAGTAAAGCACAGACTGAGATCAGAACTTGTTCCAGTCTGATGATCCAGACTGTTTATTAAGAGTAGAAGGTAACACCATACGTGCCTATTTCTGTCATTGCCTGTTGTTTTGAATATCATGGCTGGAGGTTGTTCTGCACTTTTTTTTGGCACTTATGAATCAGCCATTTTCAGCATGAGCTCACACATACCCAGTGGTGTGTGCTTTGGTGCTTCCACAGGGTCATAGGGGGTTAGAAAAAGGGTAGGTATGAGATAAATCAAAGAAGAGCATGTTCCAGGGGTGTGTTTCAAAGGCTTTCTAAATGTTTAGTCCCTTTGCCTTGTGGGCTTTTTGCTATTTTCAGTATATGCCCCTCTCTGTGGAACTTCCTTGGATTTTAGTGCCCTCTTTTGAAGGCTCCCGTTACCATGGTAACTGCAACCCCGTGTAAAATACATGATGGTAGTGAGTACAACCTTAAGTGGGAGCACACATTTCAGTAGTCATGGCTACAACAACCTCTAAAGAATGAATTATGTAACTGGTGTTGTGTTTCAGACGACCAGCAGGCAGCTACAGATATCTTTCCTTCTGTCTGGGCAAATTCCAACATTTATCACTGTGGCATGATACATGTGCGCTCATTTTTACTTTCTGATAACTGCAAAAATGTTGAGTTTATGTCTAGTTTTGTCGTTGAATCCAAAATACCTGCAGTGAGAATAATTCAGTTGTTTTTAGTGAGGATTAACTGAGTGGAAAGATAATAATTCCTCCCATTTCCTGGGTGTTACACAGGAGTATTTCTGCACCAAGTCTCATCATTTTCTTTATATCTCTGGACAAAAAGCTAATTTGAGGATGTTATCATGTCTGCTTGAGATATTATGCACCATCAGTGCCCTGCTGCAGTCTGTGCGTGTGTGCAGGTGTGTGCATATTTGACAGTAAGTAAATATGTATATTTACACGCGTGGATGAACTTACCTCACTACCACATCCGATTGCTCTATGTCCCCCAGGCCGTTGCCCTGTTAACAATCATAATTCAAGGACGCTCTGTGCAGCACCAGGTCTTTATTTGCCTTTCATGTCACCATACGTTCATCTGTGGTGACTATGACAAGCAAACACCACAAATGTATTTGTCTAATACAAATCATTTAGGAATAGAAGGTTTTGATGAAACAAGTGTATTATTTTGCTATTTTTCCAATAAATTTCTCCAATAAATTTGTTTCTCTAAAACCAATTTAGGAAAAAGGCAGCAATCTAGTGGTAAAAAAAATTATTTTGATAATTTTGGGGAATTTTATTTGTAACTTATTGAATGACAAAACTTCTGGCACATTTCGGCATGAAACCTTCATCAGAACACATGACAGCTCTGAAGTCTTTGTAAATGACACATCATGCAAACAACAAGAAAGCAATTGCATTTGCACACATTCAAGGAGATCACAGCAGGAGAAAATGTAATAAAGAAAGAAAAAAAGGATAAAAAGAAGAAGAAATTAATTTGGGGCAAAAATACGTATTGCTGTCCTTTAAAGCAGGCGAAGTGCACCTGTTTCCTCAGTTGTTTCAAATATTGTAATTTGGTCTAATTTGGCTACTGCGTATTTGTGGTTTTTTCTTTTTTTGGTCATTTAAATACATGCATTGACACAGACCAGTCAATGAAATGTACACATGTTGTTAAGAGACTGCCACTGTGTAATTAATGATGCTATGTTTTTCTATGATACATTAAGTCATCAACCTGAAGTGAGGGTATTACTTTGCTTTGATTTGCTTCCTATTCCTGAAACCCTTACTCTCGCTTTCACTTTTTGACAGAAGTCGTCTTACGTCTTACTATGTCCACTTGGTTAGCTGTTGGTTTACCACAGTTGTTTTTTTATCTGTTTTCTCTATTCTCGTGTCTGCCTGCCCAATAAACACCTAACTGTGTGTCTCAAGTTAGTTAGAAATGGAAGAGTATCTGCTCTGTTGGTTTATTGTCCGAGAAACGTTTTTTTTCTTTTGGTTACTCTTAGTGGCGCAACTGCCGGGTCAACCGGCTTCTTCGAAGTCTTTGACTTAATGCTGGATTACATCTATGCAAATGCTACAACAACAGACAGAGAGTTTGGTTCAGTGCTCCATTGGATGGGAGCAGACGGAGCAGTGAATACGTTTACAGTTAGGAAAAATGCATGGATAATATATGCAGGTCCATACAGTTTTAGAGTTTTATATATGCTGTGTTATGGTATTGCATGTGCTCTGCATGACTAAGATGATTTATGGCCAAATATCTACAGCGGCACAGTAGAATGAAAAGCAGATCCCCATTGTAAATAATGGAGAACATTCCTGGCTGTGTTTATGTTTGGTTGATTGTTCAAGATTCATGTGGTCTCTGTCTTGTGTGTTGGGTGTTGATTTAGTAGGATTCAATGGGCTGTCACTGAGCCAACCCCTCCTACAAGCAAGCATTTATAGACTCTTTGGGTAGAGACTCAGCTGACAGGCATATATTATGTGCTCTAAAGTGGTGAATGCCTCTAAAGAGTCATCCGTGTAGCTGAGCTGCAACTCAACTGTTTAGAGGGAGGGGGTAGGTGATAGTGGGGTACATTTTAAACAATTTATCCTCATCTCAAGAATGAATTGAATTTTACATATTCATTTTAGCACTGGCAGCTGACACTCAAATGTCAGTATTGCCTTTACTGCGCCAACAGTTTTTAAACCAGTCCCTACAATTCCCACACATTGAAAACACATTTGAAAACAGAAAGGTGACAAAAGACAAATTTTAAGGTTTTAAGCATCTGCACATGTTATTTCATTAGTAAATAAATTGAAAATACACACTTGATTGGGGTAAAATCAAACCCTTTAGGATACCAGTAAGATAGCATGTTTTGTTTCTGTTGTCAAGGGAAGGGTGGTGATCAGTTCACCTGGGTGTGATAGTTTATTGACATTTCCCATATCCATTCAAGTCGCATTTCCATCCAGTAAATTTGTTTGAGATTCTCTCAGCCAAAAACATTGTAAGACTAAGATGATCTTAGTCCAGTTATAAGTCTACAGGCTAACAAATTAGTCCTAAATATTCTCGCAAAAAACAGAATCATCATATTAATCAGTTCATTAAAAAGGTAAAACAGTGTCCTTGAACACAGCACACAACTGTACAGGTGGGAATAACGTCAAATAACACAGTGAGACAGCCAGGTGTTATGTGTGTGACTGCCAGGTGTTCTGTAATTATTTTATGGCAACACATTGTTCTCTGATGTGTTAAGGGGTTGATATTATGAGCTGTAATTTCTTCTCAGCATACACCAGTTTGACCTGTTAGAGGAATAATGGTTCAGAAGTCTTTATAAGCAGATACATAAGCTGAGCTCTGAAACAGAAACCATTACATTTTGAATTAAGTCTGCGCTGCATTATCGGTGCCCTGACCTGCAGATCACAGGAAATAAACGTAGAGTGACGAATCAATTCTTTTCTCATCCACACCATATCCTTTTCTCCTCCTCTCTGTGTTTCTCTCTCGCTTGTCTCTTTGCTGCACAAACCCTGTCCATCTCTCACCCCTTCTTGTCCAGCCTCCTTCTATTTTTCTTGACCATGGAACGTGTCAGTTTGCTTCCCTTCTGTGCTTTAGAGCATCCGATTCTTTACCCAACAAGTCTGGTCTGTTTTGTTTCCAGGCTTTTTATCCTGTCTCCCTGCTCTTCTCGATTTCTCTTTCAGCTGTTGCTTGTGTGTGTTATTGTGTGTGTCTGGTGATGTCTAAGTCTCACAATAATTTGAGTCAGTAACCTCACTTTGTTCATTCAATTAATCCTCTGAGTCTTAACAAAGACAAATCCTCTCCTTCACTTTTTCTCAACCTCTGTGAACAGATAAGTCTTGAAATGTATCTTTCCCTCATGGATCATCTTTCCCACAATACCGGCCTTTTCTAATCTCACTTCTGCTTTTACCTTTGTGCTTTATAGCTCACCTGCTCCCTCGCTGAGTATTTCTGTCTCTCTGACTCTCTCTGTTTTTTCTCCCTGGGTTGTATCTCTCACAGTGATAAGTGCTCATTAGTCTTATTTGTCAATACGCCTAGTCTGGTATCAGATCTTTTTATCATTATTATTATTATCCTTGTTTACCAAATCGTTACATAATATAGATACAATTTTTACCTCTATCATTTTGTTTCAAGGATTATCAGACAGATTATTATTCTTATTTTCTAAAGGTCTTGTCCTGTAAATGTAGTTTTTGACATAGGTTTGTCCATTGACAATCCTCAGAGTTTGTAAAGGGACAGGTGGTGATGGACCAAATCTCACACTGCTGTCAGCTTTGGGGCTTGTTAGTTAGAATTATACGCAAATATAGTAAGACCTTGTTTTTAGATGACAGTTTGAATGTTTAGTTAATCCAACTGTTGTAGCCCTGAGCAATGAGACTCACCACAGCCTCCCTTGCTTGAAAGCATGTGGACACTCATAAAGTTTATAACAAATAAGCTTTTCCACTTTCTTACCAAGAGTAAGATGAGAACATTGACACCCCTCCCATATTAGCATGGCAAGTATGAAGCTGCTACCAACACCCCATTAGAGTAGCTTAGCATAAAGACTGGGAACAGTGGGGGGCCGTTGCCAGGCAAACAGTAGAGACTCCAAGTCATTATTCTCTCAGCAAAGCGACCCCCCTGTAAAACCACAACTTGTAATTTTTCACACTTTGGCTTTGTACAAATTAAACCAACAAGATGTTAATTTGTGAGCTTTAGAGGTGCTGTTGGGCTGATTCTAGCCAGCCTAGCTGTGTCCCCCTGTTTCCAGTCTTCTAAACTAAGCTAACAGGGTGCTGGCTCCAGCTACATATTTTAGCGTACAGTCATTAAAGTGGCATTGATCTTCTCATCTATATCTCGACAGCAAAGCCAATAAGTGCATTTCCCAAAACCTCAAATAATGCTATTAATATGCTGCAACATTCATTTGAGCGTATTTTCTTTTGCTATAAAAAAAAATACATATATATACATAACAGATTTATCACTGACAGTCATGTGTGCTTCTCTGCTGGTTAAGGTCTTTTGAGCACAAACAGCCTAGCTAGGAATGGTTACTGAAAATTAGCATGCCTATTTTTTGACTACCTCCTCACATAACCTTCACCTTGTAGGCTGTATCGGCATGGCAAGCCGTTTTAACATTTAAACTTTAAAATGTACTACTTATTTATTAGTTACTAGTAATTATTCCATTAGTTACTAGTAACTATTCCTGTCTTACTAGTAACTAACTACTATCGTCCCTCAAGAGTCTCCAATGACAGCCTCCATTTTTTTGGAAAGGTAGCTCCCATTCAGCTACAATACTATTAGAGAGGTCTGATGTTGAAGGCCTGACTTGCAATTGCCGTTGAGTTCTTCCAAATAAAACTTTTGGAACAGGAAAGGACCTTCCTGAAACTATTACTACAAACATGTACGCACAATATTCTCTAAAAATTCATTGTATGTTGGGCGTGAGGATTTCCCTTCATTGGAAGTGAAGGGCCATGCCCAAACCATGAAAACCAGCCCAAAAGTTTTACTGTATACCAGCGTTGAATATGAGCATGTTTATGTGAATTTGTGTGTGTTTGTGTCCATTTTAACAGGACCCCAGGTAACAAACCAGGCAGCAGCCCCAGAGGTCAGACCCCAGATGAGACTGGACGCCGCCACGATGCTAACTCCTCTGTTTCTGATTTGGCCAACTCAGTCACCAGTGACATGCTCATGGTAACACACAATGTCAACACAGCATAGCTACTAGAGATTTTATAGATATGCCACTAACTCATCCGTGGTCTGTCTGTTTTCCACATTGCTGAACTTATCTATATTAAGAGGAGCAGGGCTGCTGTCAGCAAAGCCTTTTAAATCATAATAAATGAGATGGCTAAAAGACTCGAATGGTGCTTCCAGATGATCTTTCCTAATCTAAGATGGAGGTTACATGCAGGCCTTGAGACAAGGAAGGAAAATTAGTCAAGGGTTGGATGAAATAATGTAAAAACCTAAAAATAGGACTGGAACTTATTAGTAATCAATCACCATTGTAAACACTGTTATAATATCAGAAGGGAGTCAGTGACAGTGGGGGTCCAGGGCCTTGTTGATGAAGCCAGCTGCAGATGGGAGAAACCGTTCTTGTGGAGTGAGGTTTTGGTCCTGATGGACTGTCACCTCCTGCCAGAGCGGAGTGTCTGGGGTAGGAGGAGTCAGCCACAATTATTCCTGCCCGCCTCAGACTATTGGATGTCTATAGGTCCTTTAGGGAGGGGTGGGAGGTGATGGGCTCTTTATGCAATCCACAACAATCTCCACTCTCTTTGAGCTTTGAGCTCCAGATAGTTCTGGCAGCACCAGGTCATCAGATGGTTAATCTCCCACCTTAAGGCGGACTCATGGCTGGAGGTGCAGCTGTTGGTGAACAGGGAAAAGAGTGGAGGGGAAAGAATGCCACCTTGAGGGGATGGCTGATGGTTTGAGAGTCAGAGACATGTTTCCCATGTTTATGTGCTGCCTCCTGTCAGGCAGGATGTATATGATCTACCTGCATGTGGAGTCAGGCACGCTCAGAGCTTGGGAGAGCTTGTCCTGCAGCAGAGCTGGCGTGATGGTGTGAAAGGTGGAGCTGAAATGCATAAACAGGATCCTGGCATAGGTGCCTGAGGAGTCCAGGTGCTGGAAGATGAAGTGAAGGGCCATGTTTACTGCATCATCTACAGACCTGTTGGCTCTTTAGGCGAACTGCAGGGGGTCTACGAGTGGGTCTATGATGGATTTGAGGTGGCACAACACAAGGTGTTGCCCCACAAAAATTTATTACCACAGAGGTCAGGGCAAAAGGGCAGTAGTCATTAAGTCCTGTGGTGCTTGTGCGGTCATTGTGTGGTGGCTGTGGCTCAGGAGGTAGAGCGGGTTGGCTGTTAATCGGAAGGTTGGCAGTTCAATCCTGGCTCCCTGGTGGCTGTTCCGCCAGTGTATGAATGTGTGTGTTGTGTTAGTTTCTGTTTGAGCACTTAGGCTTTGTGTGTGGATGTAGTGTAAAAGTGCTTTGAGTGGTCGAAAAGACTAGAAAGGCGCTATACAAGTGGGCAGCATTTGTGTTTTTGGGGACAAGGTTGATGCTGGAGGATTTAAAGCAGTCTGGCGCATGGCATGTCTTCGGTGAGGCGTGTTGTACGTGAACATTTAGTAAGTTTTAGTAAGTTATAGTAACTTTAATTAAATTTAGCAGTAAATACAAGCAGTCCAAGAAGTCTGTGTTGTTTCATTTTTAACTTGTAGCAGCTAATCTTCTTGTTTGATGCAGTTTGGATCGCACAGCTTGACAGTTCATTCTTGACACTGGAAATATCCGTTGACAAAACAATGTCCACTCACGTTCCACTTACTCTCCATATCACAAGTCCTTTACCAGCAGAGGAATTCTACTCAGTTTTCGCAGGAATGAAGCAAAGCATTAGCTCAGGCACAGCACTGACGTTGCGGACAGCTGTTTCCTACATGCTTCACAATGACTTACTGATTTACTGCTTCGTGCCCATTAACATCCAATAATATTAATGCAGGAGTATGCAGCCATTATAACCTTATGCTTATCACTGCTAGTTTGCTGATACACACATGCTCTCTCCTCCACTCCAAGCTCTTCTTCATGAGGTATGTTTGGGCATTGTTGATTTAACTAAGATTTATGTTCATGTTCTTTGAGGTTTCTCACAATAAACAGAGCCTTTTCTGAAAACCGATGAGTGGAGATTGTTTTAGCAAATGAATGTACAGTTTTTGCTTTGGTGACATGGCCTCTTTGCTGTAAAAACTGACAGATCAAATTGTTGATTGATCAGCAAGTGCTGATTTATGACAAATACTGATATTTTGCACTGTAACTAAAATCACCCACCTTTATATCAGCATTAGAGTTCAGCGTTCAGTGTTGTTATTCCACCTTCTTACAACTTGGGACAATTTTTCTAGTTTTGGCCATTACTTCTATCAGAAAAAAATAACTTTTCTTATCAAATGAATTGCTGAGATCTGGGAACATGGCAGCCATGCTAAAAATGTTGGGGCCAGAAACACAAGCATTCAGACAGTCATGTGGGTTTTTAGCAAACTCCCAGCTTAGCCAAACTTATTTGGAAGATAAAATGTAAGTGTTAAAATGGTTTTAGTGAACTGTTGTCCTGCCAGATCACTTTTTTCATAACTTTTCATAACAAAATAATACCAAAGTTGTAATAAAGTCATTTTTTATGAGGTGTTTGCATTTTTATGTGTCTATGACCTACTGTAAATAATACACTGTGTTGGTTCTGGAGACAGTGAGAACAGAAAGCTCACTCAAAAAGTACTGTCTTCATCCCACTCGGCTCACCCACCTGTAGAGCACCACGGTTAGTTTTACAGTTAAGAGTATCTCAGCTAACTGAAACATACAGTAATCATCACCCTGAAGTGAGACAGTGGGAGGGAAGGGGACATGCGCCTTATCCAGCGAGGTTTGGTAATTAGCTGTGGAAGGACCCACAGTGCTGTGGTTGCAGAGATGGGTATGAGCAGTGTGTAATTATGTGGGTCTCATGGTGTGTCTGAGGAATTCCCAGTGGTGGTGCTTAATGATAATACTCATTCTGGGCAGTTTTGCCAAAGGCATCTATATATTACACAACCCTCCTTTCATGTTGAAAATACCCATCCAGCGCTTGTGTGCCACTTGTGCTGCTTTTGGAAAACCATGGCAGTATATGCAGACTTTATTCCATAGAATATATTGAGAAAAAAGGATGCAGAGAAATGGCCTTGAATATCAGGGTATATAAATACATCCAACCCTTTCAAGAGTTTCAGGTGATAGTGGTTGGGGGAGGATGGACGTGGGTCCTGTCAGAATCACATGCTTCTTATCAGGATGTACTCTGACACTGCTTTCATTTTATTGTGATGCTCACAGAGCCATGGGTAGTGGAGTGGGCATGTGTCTTTATATGTGCTTTATTTGTTTAAACGATAAGGCAGAGGATGTTCTGTTTTGTTTTTTGCAAATCCCATGTTTTTAATAGGTTTTGGCCAAAGGCACAGATGAATAAGCTCTGTCAGTCATTAACTAGATAGACAATGCTTACCTTAAAAGTATACAAACCTTGCCACCTGTTTTGCTCCAAGAGAGTTTGCATCTACTGCATGTGGATTGTTTTAGTTGCAGATAAAGAAATTAGAGAGGAGAATTTAAGAAGTGGAGAAGGAAGGACTCTGGGAAAAGAGAGAACTCCCAACACAGAATGGGGAAAAGCAATTTAGCCCAGCTGTTGGGTAGAGGACTGCATAATGAAAAATGATCATATTCAGCATGGAGAATGAGGCTAAGCAGCACCATCAGAAATGTGTGGGAGAATATGGAATTGGTTATTATATTTCTGGTGCTGCTCCTTCAGTAATGCTTCTAGCTCCTCCTCCATCAGATAAACAGGATTTCCTTCCCTCCCTCCAGGCCACGCCACCATCAGTCAGAGGGTCTGTCAATCAACACATAATTTGCTTTTATCACACAGCAGACAGCAGCCATGTGACATAACATTTAGGCTAGGTTGCCAGTTAAGAGCTGTGTTTTTAAATGTTGAAGTGCAGAATTAGTGCCCCCTGTGGATTCCAGGATTCCTATTTAGTGTGATACCACCTGTCGGCGCTTTTGAAAGTGTGTAATCTGTGTGTAAACATGCTGGGAATATATCCGAGTTTGACCCAATGGTCTGATAATAGTGATGCAATTCTCAAGGTAGTACATTTTGTATACCCGTACAATCCACTGCTAGTTCATTAGGTACATCTGCTTAAAGCTTGTGCAGTTTACATACAGTCCTGTTTTTGTTGAGACTGTGTTAGAGGAGACTAATTTAGAGTTGTTGATTCACTTCAAGGGTGAGCTTGAAGGTGCATTCTTGACCTTGGAAATGACAGCTGACAAATCTATCTCAACTCAAGGTCCACTTACTTGTGTTGTTCTGGAGATTTTGATCGGATCACACGGTCTTCATCATGACATACTTAAAAATCCATGCTGAGAGTCTTTTGGAGTGGGCATGCAGGTGCTGTGAGCTGGGCAGGAGGCAGAAAACAGAGTGCTCATTGAACAATGCAAGCAAACTGAATGCTCCTTACTTTGGAACCAAGACCTGAGATAAACAAGCAAAGAAAAAAATTACATAGCAGTTTTCAAGTTGCGGCCATGATATGTGTACCACTAGTGTAAACGGACAATCTGGCACTGACACACACACACAGGGAGAACAAACAGGTGATTGACAAAAACGCTAGGAAGGGAAAACAGAGGAAACACCAAGGCTGAGAGGCTGGTACTGCCGGATCATGACAGACATTAAGTTTGCTCAGTTGCTATGAAACAGGAGATGTTCAAACTTTCCAGGATTCTGAGGAACTCTAGTGCTGTATCCAAAATCACTCTCTCACCTACTCATTCACTACTCAGTAGTTTAATCTATAGTGAGCAGTAAACTGAGATTTCAGACACTTTTGAATCATCATAATTTCGTCATTACTGAGAGATGAATTGTTGCACGACTGTAATTTATCCCATATCCCACAGACGCTACTTTTCAAATCCACTAAAACTCATGGATAGTTTGAACATATACAGTTCTGTGAAAACTGAGCAAACTCGGTCTGCTGATGAGGATCGTGTGTTGCGGTCAAAATCTCTAGTACATGCAAGTATTTAGATATTGAGTTGTTTTGACAGCAACTATGTGGTCATTTTGGAGGCTGCAGGTTGTGGTGCTGTTGAATGTAAAGTGTTCAACTGAGAGGTGTTTTGAATATTTTGTCCACCTCATTTAGCTGTATCACAGAAGGTAGACTAAATATTAGAAACACCTCTTACAAGCACAATCCAACAGCACCAAAAAATTTTGTTAAATATGTTCCTTCAAACAGAGTAATGAACCAATACATACTGCTTCCATCACAATGTAGCTAAAACCACCTAGAGTTGAATAAAAAGAATAGCACAACATTTATCTCCTCTTCCTCCTGTATTTCTCAGTTGTCTCCAGGTTCAGAGGAAGATGATCATGAGGGTCCAGTGTGTGAGAAGCTGGGTCGTATTCAGTTCAGTGTTGGATACAGTTTTCAGGACTCCACCCTCACTGTCAAAATTCTCAAGGGCCAGGATTTGCCTGCTAAGGACTTTTCCGGCACTTCTGATCCATTTGTCAAACTCTACCTGCTGCCAGACAAGAAGCACAAATTGGAGACCAAAGTCAAGAGGAAGAACCTAAACCCCCACTGGAATGAAACCTTTCTGTTTGAAGGTTCGATGGAGGAGACTTTCCTAATACCTTAACCATGAACTTAACAATGTTCACTGCACATGCAGGCACTCTTAAGCTGTTTATTTTCAATGTGCATCACTGTGACCTAGCAGGACTGTGTTGTGTCAATTTCTTTCTCAGGATTCCCCTATGAGAAGGTGGTCCAGAGGACTCTATACCTGCAGGTTCTCGACTACGACCGCTTCAGCAGGAATGACCCCATAGGAGAGGTGTCCATCCCTCTCAACAAACTGGACCTGGCCAACATGCAGACTTTCTGGAAGGAGCTGAAACCATGCAGCGATGGCAGCGTGAGTAAGAAGGAAAGGGGGAGGGGAGCAAAGGAAGGAGAAGGAAAGAAGATGAACAGGGAGGAGAGGGAGGAGGGGAAAGACAAGACGGGACAGAATGTAATGGGTGATGTCATTCCTGGCTGCCATGATGCTCCCAGGGGAGATGTGGCAGTGTGCTGGTGGGTGAAGAGATAGAAGGGAATATGAGGTTGACAGGTAGATGGAAAGAACACAGACAGCCAGAGGACAAAACAGAAATACACAGTATGCAAAAGAAGGGAGAACAACATGAAAAAGGGATTTTTTTAAAAGTCAACAGTTTCACTGTCTTTGTGCATGATTTCTCCAGGGGAGTCGAGGGGATCTGCTGGTGTCTCTGTGCTACAACCCCACAGCCAACACCATCACTGTGAGCATCATCAAAGCCCGCAACCTCAAAGCCATGGATATTGGAGGCACTTCTGGTATGAATGCTACTTTATCTCCAATGTATTTCTGTTGTTGTCCTTCTATATCATTGCTCCTTCAAAATGAAAATGAGAAAATTTGTGTGTTTCATTCACCACTAGAAAATGACATCAAATCCATGAAAGCACACGAACTGACATTCAGTTTTAGTAAGCAGGAATGAGATGTTGTGAACAGCATGCAAACTGGTGTATATTTCCTCTCATCAGACCCCTATGTAAAAGTGTGGTTGATGCACAAGGACAAGCGCGTGGAGAAGAAGAAGACAGTGGTAATGAAGCGCTGTCTGAACCCTGTTTTCAACGAGTCCTTCCCCTTTGATGTGCCTGCCCATGTGCTGAGGGAGACCACCATAATTATCACCGTCATGGACAAGGACAGGCTCAGTCGCAATGATGTCATTGGAAAGGTATCTCCATCCCTCTTCTTCGCTTGTTCTTCTTCTCTTCCTGTTACTCAGTCTCTACTGACCCCTGCTGGAACACGCAGACCAGTCTTCTGCATTGTAAATTATTAATTATCGAACAAATTAGAATTAAATTTACAATAAAAAAAGTCATTTTGAGTCATTTTTGAATTTAGACTTACACCAATGACCAATTAGCATGTCATGTACGCAAATGCAAGTGCATGCTGTTATATGTATTTTTTTAGTTAGTTGGTTGTTGTAATTATTTCTCAGAATATGTCCTGGAAAAAAACTTGAAAATGACAAATAGTTAGGTACATGCTTTCCAGAACAATTTCTTTGATAGAACTGCTCCATTTTAAACACAATAGTAATTTATTATTGGAAACTTAATTTGTCATATAAGTTCAACTGTATGGCTTCCTGTAGACAAAGTCACATTTGTGCATGTGGAGCTGAGCTGCTGTGCACTGACTGAAAGAGTCTAGATTTTGCTATCTTAACAATTAATTAGAATGAATTCATTGGAAGTGTACCAACTTAAAACTGTCTCTGCTTCAGCTATAATTATTGCCAAATTAAATTGCTCTTTTCAGGAAAATCCCATAGAAAGTAATTTGGATTTACAGACCTGTCAAATAAAGCATTGCCTCAGTTTCTACTATTCCATTATTTAATCCACATCAATATTATCTCATTACAGATTCATATATTAGAGTCAACTCAACTGTAACAACCGTCCCAATTGAGCTATGCACTTCATGGATGATCTATTGTGCTCTCTGTCATTCACACACATCTACAGTAATTGCAGGTGCCTCCTAACCACATAAACTACCTACCTGCATACAGCAGCCATTATATGTTGCCTATTATACCACATTCATAAATAACTTGAAACTGGTCGGAGGACAGAATATTATTTCCTGTGACATGCACAGAACAGGAGCTTCTATCTACATGAGAATTACTTAAAGACTCTGTGCTTGATCTTCATTAGTGTCAGCATTAGACCTTCTCAGAGTATTTCAGCAAGTGAAATCTCTCTTTTCTTTTTCTGCTCTGGATTTGAGTTAAATTCCGGCAGGCTTAGCGGTGAAAGCAGGGCTAGACTTAAGACTCGTAGGTTTTTTTTACTTAATACCCCCCAGTTTTTGTTTGTTTGGTACATGAGTTACATTGACTCTCTCTTTCTCACAGATTTATCTCTCATGGAAGAGTGGCCCTGCAGAGGTAAAACACTGGAAAGACATGATGGGTCGCCCTCGTACTGCTGTGTCCCAGTGGCACGCTCTCAAGGCCTGAGTTACCCAGCGACCAACCTGCCTATAGTGTTTCCCCCACTCAGAATTCAGCATCAGCATTTCAGCCCCTGCCCTCAACCCATATCCCCTCCTCCCCTAACTTCAGTCTCGGGCTGCAGACAATGTGTGTCATCTCTTTGTTCTCAGGCCTCTTTGATATCCTCTGCCCTTAGTCCTCATGACACCATCCTTAAATTACACCCATGTCAAGTTTTGATTCCCACCTGACCCCCACCCTCTCTCATCCATTTGTCTGAAGTTAAAAAACGTCTTTAATGTCTTCACTCACTTCCTCCTTGTGCCCTCTTTCTATGAGATTTCTTTTCAAGATACCCTTCAGTCTTTCCTCCACCTTGTCAACCATTCCCAGTGTTTAACATCAGAGCAGTACATTTTGCCACCCATGAATACAAACTACCAACCAAAAATGGATCAAACTGGTATTCCAACCATCCGCTGTGGTGGCAAGACGGGCTGTGTTAAACCATGCACCTAAGTGTGAATGGCACTGATCTGTGCAACTCATTTCCACCTACATCTGGTGTTGCAGTGCGGAATCTTTTCTCCTCCTCTGTTCAAGTCCTCTTCCATTACTATCACTATTCCTCCATACCCTTAAAATGCCTGAAAAATCAGGAAAACCGACACAGGCAATGGAAAAGTGATGGGCTGTATTTAAAATGGAATTAGACTGGAACTGGACTCATTGTCACTAAACTCATGTTTGATCTTTTTCACTTTTCACTCTTTCTCTGGCACCACTGTAATAATTCTCCCTTGGCTGGAACCCTTCGTTGTCTGTGCGTGATGTGGGTGATGTGCTGTAACCCCAAATGACGTTCTTCAACAGATTAAAAGGAAATGAACATGAACATTTAATGCTGGTCCAATAGGGGCAAGTGTAAAAAAAAAAAAAAAACTATTTTTTTGGAAAAGAAATCCCGATGGACAGAAAAAAAGAGTAGAGTTATTAATGTTGTGTTTTATTTTATTTTTCCTTTTCAAAAGAACTTAGAGAATCAACATGTTCTTCCAGACACAGAAAATAAGCAAAAAGCCAGCTTCCATAAGTGTGGAAGTGTGGGTTAATGTGTGTGTGTGTGTGTGTGTGTGTGTGTGTGTGTGTGTGTGTGTGTGTGTGTGTGTGTGTGTGTGTGTGTGTGTGTGTGTGAATGAGGGAGAATTTAGGACAGCTAAATTAAAGATATTGTTGAAAACAGCATTGCCCTCAATAATAATGTTGATAAAAAATAAAGTATTGTTAGTGTTTGTGGTGTTGAAGTTAGTTGAAGACATGGGGAGGTCACTAAGGTTAAAGGGTCCGTCCAGCCAAATCACAGACACACATACAGTACTGGGGACATATGTGGTATAAAGCCAAGAAGACAGTTTCGGATGTATATGTCATGGGTATGATCCCGTGAAATCACTGCTGCCACCCCAAATACAAAGGAGATAAACAGGATTACATTGTGGTGCTCTCTTCATTTGAAATAGCTTTTGAAAATTCTAACAGCAGCATGTCTTTCCAGAAACAATGCTCTGGGCTATCAGATAATCCACAAACCCCTCAGTGAATAATTTTCATTGGGGCTAGAAGAAATTGGTGAAGACAGCTGAAGTCAACATGTGACAACAACATCAATTATTTGAGCACAACAGACACAATTGCATTCATCTCAATCACATTCGGGTGGTGGGAGAAGTCTCAGTGGTACCACGGAAACTAAAACTGAAACTTTCTGCTTGGCTTGATTCCACTAGGGGTAAGTGGGCAAAACATGTTTTTATTTTCATGACCAAAAATGAAAACCTTAACTCAAGGTCCCCCTTACTACAGCTATTTTTATTGCTCATGTTTTTTCAACCACATCTCACAGTTTTCCTTGCACACAGTGGCATTGCACCAATACGCACCAAGCTCAAGACATTAGTGACTGGGTCAAAAGCTACAACCTTCCCTGAGGAAGACCAAACAAAAATCATCGTAAGCAAAGACTGCTTAGCATCACTCCAAAATCGGTTAGTTTTGGTGAGGTGCCATGCTGTGAATGCCAGGAATTGAACAGTCTATGATTTTTATCCACCGCGAGATCTCGGATTCAATTGAGCAATCTCCATCGACCAAGAAGGTCCACGAGGTGCAGTCAAAAGGAAACAGCAAGAAATATTTTATGATTTGACATGAACTGACATAAAAACCAGGCAGTAAATCAGCTTATGAGTATTAGAGATGGTGATATGTTGGGAAATCAGATGTAGATGAAATCAATCAATCAAAATGCATCTCTGTCACCCATGTTATGATGTTTCCAGCAGTGGCATTAATCTGTGCATTAAACAGGCATTAAAACACTAAACTTAGCAATATGAGTCCACGGACCTGATTTTATGTTGTCTTGGGGGCGTTTGAACTAAGTACAAGTCAGTCTTCCAGTTTTTTGCTTCACTGCCTGAACGTGACCTCCCCCAAGTCCCATATAGGCATGCACTGATTGGATGAATGGAAACAAATGACAGTAATAATATCGGGGGGGGGGGGGTCTTTTTACATTCCACTGTTTGTCTTTGTCTACTGGATGTGTGTGTGTTTGCACTGTGACTGAGTGTCAATATTCAAACTTTAGTTTGTGTGATTGTATTTACTGTGAGTCCCTCTGTATGTGTATATATCTGCACTGAGTTCTATTTTGCCAGTTTAATACAGAACATTGTTTACTGTTTTTATTCTGTATGAAACAATCCAGATGTACAAAGAAATATGTTTTTTTAAAAGTTGTCACTTCTTTAAGAATCACTGCACTTGCTGATGACGATGCTGGAACAAACCTCTCTTCAAAGCAGGGCTATTTTTTCCTTGGATTGGAAGGAGGCAAATATGTTATAGATGAACTGAGAGTGAAGGTCAAAGGGAAAAAAATGTCACAAACAACCTTTGCAACAACCCAAGATAAAACCTGTCTTCTTTGACTATCATACAGGACATTTATTTTTAGTATAGTACAGGAGCAGCTACCCATGTTTTGTCCTATCTGTCCTTCTTATCTGGTTCGATCTAATTTACCAAGACCAAAAAAAAAAGAAAAGAGTGAAGGGTGGCACCGAAACATCACAGCTGACATACCCCCAAAACACCCCCGTCGTGCACACATGCTTTCTGGCACAAAGTGTTCTTTGTGTGCCTTATAAACCCTGCCACGCCTTGCTCTTCACCATATGCGCTCTCTCTCCAAGTGTCAGGAAGGGAGAGGGGACAAAAGGTGAGACAGGAGATAATCATCACCTCTTTGCATCACTGTTAGCTACGTCTCAGGTCAGAGCAGAGCATCCCAAAATAACCAGGAACACAGTCATCTGTCTGTCCTGATGGCCCTGTTTGTTAAACATGTCTGAGTGCTGCTGACAAAGCATTACATTCCAAAGGCTTAGTGAAAGTCACTTTAATCAATGCAGGTTAAATATTGGTTAAATAACAGTCAGGGTTTGGTATATTTTAGTTTTAAGAAATCGAGCTAGATATGTCTGTCTACACTATTCACTAGCCAAATGCTATAAACTGGTAAATTTCACTGGACAGGCTCGCATTTCTGATTTAGGGCATTCTGCTTGAGACAAAGAGAGGTTAACCAGCAACATTTTAATTTATATACTGTACAAATGATTGTGAAGTGTCCTGTATGAAAAAAAAAATCATCAGTATTTACTGGGGTTGATATCTGTCTGTCCTTGGTATCACTCAGCCCCCTCTTTCACTCCCTCTTCTCTTTGTAGTTACACATCCGTGGGGTGCACAATGTTAAATATCAACCATTTATTTTTTTGAAATCTGTACAGTGTATATAAAAATATAAATGTGTATATAAAACAAAGATACTTCTGGTATTGTTATGAATTTTTTAAAAGCTCGTTTTTATTATTGCTTCTACTACAACAAAAAAGGGTTAATTCAATGTAGTCACTTCCACACAAAGGCATAAGTGGAAGAAGAACTCAGATCCTTTACTTAACTAGTACCATTTATAAGTGTACCATTTTGCAATTGAAATGATTCAAATAATTTTTACCTCAAACTCCAACTATGAAATGTAGTGGAGTAGAAGTATATGGTGGCATACAATTACCACTACTGTATGTAGGATTGATGCAACTCAACATACAACCCAAGAATGCAATTTCAAACCCTGTGTAAACTGGGAGGCTTTAAGTGCAGTTTTCATCTAAGAAAGAAAGAGAGGTGCTGCTAACTGCTACCGTCAGTCTCAGTTTAGTCAGATTTTGGGTGTTGATACCATCAATTTCTTTTGTGGAAGTCTATTTACAAATCCATGGACCAACTGATAAAGCCACACTTATTAAAGACACCGCTGGAAATGCATAACCATATTTGCTCTCTATTTTCCTCTCTTTTCCAGCTCAGGCAGAAATAACAGGGCCAAGATTTCAAGGGTAATTAACATGGATCTTTAGAATCGGTGCTGATCACTACAATTAAGGAAATTACCTGCTCTGCCTCCTACACACTACATTTCACTGCATCTTCTACAGAAGATAACATCTAAGAGGAAATAACTGTGTGTATGTAATGTTAAGAAAGGGTGTTTAATTTACCAACTTATCTAACATCCTCAAAGTTGAACCTGGCAGAAGTAACTCTTACCAGTGAGAGCACTCCTCTGCTCACGACTCTCCAGCAGACATGGGAAGACAAGATGAAGGCTGGGGATGCTGGTGGTGGTGGAAAGAGGGAACAAGAGAACATGAGACTGAAATTCCAGGGGAGCAGAGGGTGACGGCAGGGCTGAGGATAAAACAGAGAGCTGTCACGACACAGGAAGCAGCCGTGGAGGATGACAGGAGCGCTGGGCTACAGATAGGCACAGTGGGTGTGCGTGGGCAACTGATGAATATACACTCTAAACAAGCCTCAGAGCAATGAAGATGTGAATTTTGCTCCCTCTGCATGTGGGATCCACAGGTGGTGTCTTTTTTGTTTTCTTAAAGGCAGGGAAATTTGACAGCCAGCAACTGACAATTCAGCTACAGCCAAATAAATTGTAGTGTGTAATGCAGGTCATTCACAAACACAATTTGATGAGTCTTGAAATGTAAAGAAACAAACAAAACAACTGAGACTGATATGTATAATTATTTATTCATTCATTTATATATTACTTCATTATATACATAATTATTAGATTGTTAAAATGGATGTATCAATGTGTAAGCAGTATTTTACTATTGTAGCTGGCTGGGTGGAGCTTGTTTTAACTACTTTACAATTAGGTATTTGAATCCATTGATTCCCAGCCTAAGCATTAGGCACTTTCCAAACGGTTACAAGATAAATCTGAGGGCTCGTGATGTGAGATAAAAGAAGAAAAAAACCTTCTGCCACACATTTATATTAATCTTTTGGATATTTCACTAATCTTTGCTCTCTTTTGCGATATATTGGATAAGTTTTGCTCTTCTGGCTTTACTTACTGTAATCTCACTTTGGTGGTACTACAACTCATAGCTATCTGAAATGTGACAAAGGGCACTAACTAGACATTGCTTTTTTGTAAGGGATCACAAGACAAAAATGTTATGAAACACTAGACAATGCTGGACAATACATTGTATTTTCACGGTAAAATTTTAATCTTAAAAGTAACTAGTAACTATAGCTGTGAAAACATGTACTGTAAAAACATTTGTAGAGTACTTTAGTACAGTACTTGAGTAAATGTACTTAGTTACTTCCCACCACTGATTACAATAGATGGTGAGACAGATGGCAGAAGAGCAAAGAACACACAGAGGGGAACCCTTCTGACATCACCATGGTCTATTTTAGGATAAACTGAGAACATAAAAATTCTCACTCAACATATTTTCCGTTTAAAATGACGACAAAGAAAATACACATCAACATTGTTTGTGTAACACCTAGGCAGTGGATGTACATTATTATTCCATGGGCATACACAAGCAGGCTTGTCGTCTGTTTTGAGATTCTGTGCACATCTCCTGGCCAGAGGGCATTTCCCTTCTGCTCTCAGTACAAGGTTCCACTGAACTGACATGACACATAGCCAGGCAAGATTTTCCCCCATAGCCAACACACACTGATCCAGTGGTGGTGGAGGAGAGAATTATGACCTTGTGTTTACATGGCTTTAAGAAATATATATATATGTGGTTTAATTGGAAACTCGGCTTGACAGAAAATTTCACTGATGCTTTGTCTCAAAAAAGTTGTAATGAACACACAGCCTATTCCATGCCCAACGACTCTTTTAATCCTTAAATGCAGTAATGTGGTAATAGTAAGGTGATTTTTTTCTCAGGCAGCTGGCACCTCAGATTTCATAATCTATAAGCCACTGCATAAAGGTTTTCAGCAGAATGCCATGCAAATAAATATGGCTGCTGTATACTGATATCTTCACATTGTATCCTGCATGAAAACGAAGGTATGTGAGATATTTTACAGAGATATAAAGATTAGCAGGTGCCTCTAGTTGACAGTCATAGAAAAGAAGGTGATCTGCTTCCACCTGGTGTCCATGTCCTGATACTGCAGACAACACAATCATCACATAACAAATACTGTTGATAGTGTCAATCATGGCCACCTCCAGAGTGTGATTTATCCTCTGATACATTAAAAATTGTAATGAAAGAATTGACATAAGCAGCAAAAAAACAGTAGAACATCAACATTTATTAAATAACTTTATATCTTTAATAGGCACAACAGAACCCAACCATGGCAATTCAACAAGCTCCGCTAATGAGTGAGTCAAAGTGTTTCTGTTTAATTGTCTAGTATAGAAAACAGATAATCACCATGTATTTATATATCAGAGCTGGCTTGTTCAGTATGCATACACACTGAGCAGTTTTAACTTACACTCTTGAATCACAAATTTACAGTTATGTAAAACATATAGAACACTGTCCAACTGTTGTGTTGCATCAATGTTAACCTAATCCACACACTTCTCTCAACCTCCATGAATTTCCTTCTCCCTATATCACCTGGCTGGAGTTAACAGAGGAAATAGTGGACACTTATTTTGTACACTCTGCTGTGCATAACTGAAGAATCACGGCTGACATCTGAATGATTTTTTTTTGATAGGCTAGACACAGATATTTCACCCAGTGCCCCACCTAAAATGAGTGTCTGAGAAGGTCTATGGATCACAGGCCTCATTGACCTTCCTTTTCCAGGTACTCCAAGCTTGGTGCATCTAACCTCTGTTCATGGTTGCGATTCTTTGTGAACTCCTTCAGCATATCCATGACCTCTCCTTGGTAAACCTCAGGGGTGGGGTGAGCTTCTGTAAACAAAAGGAGAACAGGTTTAATTCTTCTTCTTAAAGTTTCCAACTTTAAAATCTTTATTGGGGGAAAGAAGTGAAATTTCAGATTCTTTATTTTATACAACAAGATTAATGATGAGACAGATGGCTGAAGAGCAAAGAACACACAGAGGGGAGCCCTTCTGACATCACCTTGGTCTATTTTAGGACAAGCTGAGAACATAAAACTGAAAGGCTGACAAAGGCTGATTAATCATGATATTTTGCTCTTGATGATAATAAGAAAGAAAATGCTTGTCAACATTTGTATTTGTTTCATATTCTAGTAATGGCAAAAGGCAACTGTGGTCCTCCAAGGACAAGAGACAAGACATTTGATTCTTGTGTCCCATAATTGTAATGCCTTCCTCATCTCTTAACAGCTCAGGGCTCATTCAAGGCTTTTAAATGAGAGACTTGTATATCTATGACCTTTGAAATTCTTTGTTTGTTAACTTCAAGATGGATCGAATAAACAGTTTTTTGTTTCAGTGAAGAGTGACCGCCTGCAACAGTTTTTATCTGTTTTTTCAGTGTGGTGCTGGCAGATGGATGTGTTCATGCCGTTCTCACACCAATTCTATTTCTCATCTGTTCTGCACATAGAAACAGACATATAATTGAATCAAATTAAGAGAAAATTAGAATACTAAAATGACAAGTTATACTGGGACAGTGAATGAGTTCCCAGGGTGAAGTCCAAGCCACAAGGAACAGTTAAAAAAAACAGCAACAGATTTGAAGTTAATTTGTAAGCAGAGCAGGGATTTCATTATTTCAGCATCAGCAGACATGAATGTTTGCCAGTAAAAAAATTAAAAAATAAATAAACTAGGCCTTTTATAATTATTGTCCATGGAGTTTTCTATATTACAGACTGAATTTAAAATGAGAAAGTCAGATTTCTCTGACGCTATTAACACAAAACGAGTCAGAGCAAATATTTGCTGTTTGCAATTTGTATAAACATTAATATTGCAAAGCTGAATTGCAATGTTTTTGTGTCATTACATATTCAAATGTTTTGCAGTGAGAATCATAAGTACATCCAAATTCCCTTCAGTGTCTGAAATGTCTCTTGACTGGAGTCGATCTGCTGGCAGCTCACTAACTTGTGATTTGCTTTAATATATTATGTCTACTGTACTGAGATTGTACAGTCAATGTCACATGTCAGAGGAGAACACTGTCAAAGAAAAATAACTATTCTCTCACCTGTTGCCCAGTAGTAGATGTCCCAGTCATTGCTTGGTTCATTAATCAGTCTGTCATACTGCTGCAGCTGGTTCTTGCTCATTGTGTTCAGGTACCGCTTTGCAAAAAGGCTGCATGAGAGACGGAGAATTCATTGGAGTCTTCTCCAAATGGAAAGTCATGGTTACTGCAAATTTTCTGAGCGGCTGGTAAATGGATTGCTCACTGGGGACTACTTCTTCTTCTGTGGGCTCATTCACAATGCATTACAGCCTCCTTCTGGTTTTAGTCCTTGTGAATGTCCCGTTCTTCTATTGTTGTTTAATTAGTCCAGTGGCTCCCAAAGAATTGCCATCATCTACGCTCCCCACTACCTCTATAAAATAGTTTTTACACTGATCTCTAATTCACCCAATTTCTGTAGTTGTGTAATAATTTCCAGCCTTTCTACTGTACACTTCCTACATGATAAAAGCACATGGTTTACGGTTACTGCCACTATGTGGGATGTTTTCCTAAAATGAAAAGTGTGCTGTTAAGATTACTACCGGTATGTCCAATTCTCACTCTGCTCATTGTTGCCTGCTCTTTCTTACCCTTTTCTGCACTGTGAACCAGAATTAGAAAGTGGTACAAAAGAAAGTTTGAAAACATCACCAATATGGCTAGATGGCACACACTGACACACACACACGACAGAAAACCACAACAGTTTAACAACCTGAGCAAAATGCAGTTCTCCAACATGCCCCTCTTGCGACTCTCATACAGCAGGCGGCGCCTCTTGATGTCAGTGGGCTCGTCGGGTTTCTCCTCCCAAGGGGGCAAAGGGATCTCAATCAGGTCACCTCTGGTGTCATCTGGTGTATCTCCACGGTAACCACGAGATGATACCAGCCCCATGACTGCTGGTCGCCATGCTGCCTGGCACACCCCTGCCACCAGCTGAGAGGCAACAAACACATTAATTTGAACAAACACCAGTACCTTGCATTGTATTGTATCTTCCAATACATGTGATGAGTAAGTTGAGATAATTCGCTGTGCAATCAGTTCAACATGTGTTTAAAAAGGCATTGCTGTTGCTGAGCTGACATATCGCCCTTTGATTGTCCTAGTCGATTTTAATACATAGACTTTATTTTGTGTAAGATTATCATTGGGACCCTTACCTAAAAGCATTGGTGCTTATTCAGCAATGAGGTGCATGTCTGAATGGGGCTTTATAGACAGAGATGACTTTTTGTTCTCAAATGTTTTACTTTTATAAAGCTGGAGTCTTACAATTAACGGTAATTAAGGGTTTTAGGGACTTTGGTCTGCTGATTTGTCCATTAATTGTATTTTTACTGTGACAAGATTGTGATAGGCCTACATTTGATAATAATTAATGATAATAATTATCATGATACAATTTTCCTCAATAACAATATAACAAATAAAATGAAATGTTTTGACCATTTCGCCCAGCCGTATATCAATGTAACACCATGCATAAGTATCAAATCGAGTCACAAACATTGCTGTAACTCTTTACTTGTTTATATTATTAATGCAGCTCACAGTATTTTCAATTACATAAAGAACATAATTTAAAAGAAATACGCCGATACAGTTAAAACAATGAGAGCAGAGGGAAATTGCATAATATCATCACCTACAACTGTTTACTCCTGGATTGTACAACTGTCACCCAGCAGGTCATGCTTTTAACTCAAGGGCTAATAAAGCTACTGAGCCAACGAGAACAAGCTGAAGAGAACAATTCACGCCATTTACTCACAACATTAATATGAGGTTGTTAACGTTTACGTTAGATAATAGTAATATTACATCACATGAAATAATTTTAATTTGGGGTTACATCATTCGAAAGTCCTCGACGAGCTTTTAACGTTAACGTCCCGAAAGCTGTGGCATACAAACTTCAACCTACAAGTAAATGTAACGTTTACTAGAAAACTCACTCTTTTCGCGATAACAGAAGACAGCATGTTGGCCCTCTTTCTTGAGACGTTGAGAGACTTCCAGCTGAAATGTGTCTCTGCCGTGGAAATATTCCTGTTGTCTGAAAGTCAGACACACAGCAGCACACGGAAAACTAACGAGGGGGGACAGGAGGACACAGCGCCATATTGCAAAGGTAACAGTAATGTTTAGCTATAAGAAAACACATTTGCGTCGACGTGGCATAGTTAACCGTTATTACTTAATTCGTATATTCCTGTTATCTCATATAATCAATTTAACTAAAAGTATTTTCCTCAGATCATTTCATTTGAACGGGATTTACCATAGGAACCAAATAGTGTTTGTTGTTAACCGGTAAAATATTCCTGACGCACTGCAAATGTTCAGTTCACGTAACGTAGCAACATTAGCTTTAGCTGATCAAAGAGCGAGCCTACAGTAGGCAGGAACTATTTGAATGTGTACTAATACATGAAAAACCTTGCATGTATTTTCAAAGTGTTAATTAAAATATTATTTCTTGACTTCTGTCCGCTTGTCGGATTCTCGGTTTGTCATCCTATTTTGTTTTAACATTAGGTACCGTATCAATTTTGCGAACTAAAGCGGAATGTTGGTTAACGTTAGCTAACGTTAGAAACAAGGCGTAACGTAAACAAACAAATCTATTCACTGTGCACCTGTTGTCGGTAACGTTAACTCATGCACTGATAATTTGCGTGCATGTGCGAACAACACTGAAAACAAACAACAACAAAAAACAAACTAGCTGCATTGCCGTCAACTGGATCATCTTAGGCCCACGGGATGGCTGCTGCAAGACATGCAGCCGGACCAAGTACCTCCAGGAAGGGTCTCATAGATATTTACAGTGACTTGAATCAAAACGACGAGGTGAGTCTGACGTTTCATAATTTGTGAGGGTAGAACAGCGGTGTGAGCTACTTGTGTGAGCTGATCACAGCTGTTTAACGTAGATTCGCACTCATATTTGCAATCAAAATTAAACTACAGTCCAGGATTTCTTTATTATAGACTCAGGTCAGGTATAATATCACTGAAGTCCATCTTCTTAGAAAAGTCTCCATCTTATTTTGAAGTTGTGCTATCATACGTGCCAATTAAAGTACTTTCATCTAGTTTTGTAGTTACATTTTTTCTGGCAACTTCAGATATCCCCCAGAAAGTGCAACGAATTGTGTTTTGTAACGAGTAGTCTGTGAGTAAAAAAACAATATTCTTGATATTCTATCACTATTATATCAAAATCCTTGTAGTAGTGGGCAATACCAGAAGAATATGGAAATAATCCACAGCAATTCCACACCTCCTGCTGCTACCACTACTAGGATTTGTATTTTGGCTGGCAGTGATTTGTTCATAAAAGTTTATTGTGTTGGTTTTTTTCTATCCCACACAGGATTTGGACAGAATAGCTGAAGCAAATGAACTTTTTGATGCAGTTTTGACTGGCTCAGTCAATCAGGAGGACAAGAAAGTTACTACAAATGTGGTGCCTCTTAAGGAGACACCAGATAAAGAGGAGGCTAAATCACCAGTGAAAAGTCAAAAAGGAGGAAGCTCACTGAGGAGACTCGCTTTATACATTGGAAATTTCCCCTGGGTGAGTAACACCCTCTCTGTACTAATGTTGACTACATTCTTTTGTTTTGTCCATGTGGGCTTGCAGAACATTGTTTAAATCCCCCTATCACAAGAAAATTTAACAAAATGAGCAGTACTGATGCAACATGATATTTTTATTTAAATAAATGTGTTCAAATATCTTTGATCTGGTTCTAAACTGCATTCCTCCTTTAATTAAAACACATTTTCATGTCTGTGTAGAGTCATCTCATTTCAGGTACAGGCAGGTGATAGCTGGTACAATGGTGGCTGGTGCAATACCTTCATACCTTGGACAAAGTGATGTTTTTTCAAAGCTTCACTACACATTCTTTGATTTTAAACTCCCCACAAAAAGGCAGTGAATAGTAAATTAAAAGTTTTGGGGTTTTACTGTCCACTTCACATGTAGAGGTGATTAGTGTGAAAGGGACAAGTGTATATTGGTTGGAATGAGATTTAGCCTCAGAGGGCACCATTTTGAATAAGTAGCAATAATTACATATACATCTACTTCGTGTCGTGGCATCTCCTCTATTGTGAAGATTTTCATGTGCAATACACATCTCTCGTGTCCAGGTACTGAGTCCAAAAAACATTGTTTTTGTGTAGAATGAGTCTAGAAGTTAAAAAGGGAAGTAATGCAAAATAGAATTCCAGCTCATCCAGGGGCCTGTCCTAAGTTAACCAGATACCTCGATAAACCTCCTTTTTAGCACGAGGCTACTGGTTACCAATTAAACATTTAAGCCTTTGTCTCATGCACTGTTAAGACAACCTTTTTAAAATACAAGGGTACAAGCTGACATTTGGCTTAAATTTCAGTTAAGGGCAACCTAATATTTGGCTAAGCTCCTGTTCTCAATAATAGCGGATATTCTGAAACATATTCTGAAGAATTTCTCCTCATTCACAAAAATGTTTTACTCAGTAATACATATAACATGTTAGCTCAATTTCTGTGGCACTATTAGATAGATCACAAGTAACTGTGTACCCTCCTGTCATTTTATCTCCCCAAACCTGCTACTACCTGCAGTGGACATCTGATAAGGACCTCACATGCATGGCTCAAACGTTGGGTGTGAGGGACATCACAGAGATCAAGTTTGCTGAGAACAAAATTAATGGCCAGTCAAGAGGGTGAGTGGTTTTCTAAAATATAAAGCAATCCCCCCCCAAAATGAAAGAATTTCCTGTGAGTTTATTTGTTTATTTTAAGAAATGAAGCTTGTTTGGATTTGATCTTTGTAACTTAGCGATGGTAGCCAATACATGTGTTGTTTCTTCCACTCCCCAATACAGCTATGCAGAAATGGTGGTAACCTCGGAAGAGTCATTAAAAATATTATTGGAAAAAATACCCCAATGTGAACTCAATGGGGCAAGGATAGACTGTCGCTTTGCCACTCGCCAGAATCTCACCATGTTTGAGGACACAGCAAATAAACGTAAGAGCACCACAATCTTAAAAAAAAAAAACTGTTGAATTTATGTTAAATTTATATCATAATGCAAAATGTCAGAATGACTGTTGTCTTTCACAAAAACAATGTGCTTTCTGTAGGTATACCCATGCGTGTTAATTCCAAAGATCCAAAGGACTTAGATTCTTCTGAAAAGATTCCCTCATTATTATCACAGGAGCCCAGCCCTCCCCCTATACCTCCACTTTTCCCATCACATCCACATGCAAACAGGTTTCCCTCACTGCCCGGCCCTTACCTTGGTCAGCCACCTCCCTTCCCACATATGCCACCAAACATTCCTCCACCACCCCATTTGTTCCCTCCTCATCCAGTCCATGTTCCTAGCCAACCGTCTCCCAGTCTGCATATAAATCCAGCATTCTTCACCCCAGCACAAGACGGACACAGCAGCAAAGGGTACAGCCAGCAAAAGTGAGAGCATGCACTGTTTTTTATTTATAGCTTTTTGCAAGTATAGTAAAGTGTTTTTTCCCAGTGAGATGAAACTTGATAATATTGTTGTAGAAAGGGGATTTTTAAAGCAGCAAAAAGACCAGGATGCAGAGAGGAATACAAAAGAATACAACACATGCAGATAATAAAGCACGGAACTTCACAAAAATTATTAAAGTTATTCTAAGTAATATTTTGTGGTGATGGTTAAATAATCTGTCAGTCAGGATGACAGCAATCTGTGTGTTTTTCAGACACGCACCTCAAAGTACAGGTGGGGATTTTGAGGAGCTGATGAACAGGAATAGAGCTGTCGCCAGCAGTGCCATCACCAAGGCTGTGTCTGGAGCAACGGCTGGTGAGTACAGCTGATCGGATTATGCGAAGTGGAAGAAAGAACACAACTTAATAAGCCATGTGGAGAAAGGACTGGTGCCTACCTATGACTGACAGACATGTGGAAAACAAATCATTAAAAAGCTGTTCCCCACTGCTCTTACAATGGAATTGGAGACTAAATAGATTTAGCTATTTAGATATTATTTTTGTATTTTGTTATGTTATGGGCAATAGCTAAAAAAATTAAACATGATACATTAATAAGTAGATTTGTTTGCGTTTTTGTTTTTGAAAACATTAATGCTAAAACACTGCACTGTAAATACTGTCATTTACATAAGTACTCAAAGTCTAAAGTCTCTTAAAAGCTTCTGAACTATTCATCGACAACATAAAATACTGATGACTAAATAGGCAACAATCAGAATGAAAACTTTTGTCCTATTTTGTCAGATTTGATTGACAGAGCCCTGACAACCAAACCAAATAACCTCACAGCTGGCTTCACCTTTGATTCAAATGTTGCCAAATTCTGATTGGCACATTGAAAAACATGACAACATCACCTATTTCCCATCCGAGCCCTGCCCACCTCAAACCAGTGAGAAGAGCTTAGACGAAACTCAAAATACAGTAAATCTCTTGTAAACTAACCAGAACTGTTGTAAGTTTGACAGTGTTAATGTAGGACTTATCACTAGGAATAAGAAGCTATCTGAGCAAATAGGTTTCCAGGGCCTTGAAGTTTGGACGTCTGCTTCTACCAGCTTTGCACACCAGGTGTTGTGTGACCTGGTGCAGCTTTCTTCAAGGGACCTCTCTGTATTGTTCCCCCAATCCAAATTTCCAGTACCTGCCATTGAGAAGCATCAATATATCGTATTTAAACCACTACATTTTGTCAATAGGATTATAGTAATCAGTTGATGTGTGGTAGTAGTTTTAACCTGACATAGCGCTTGGCATTAATACACAAGGGTAGGCAATCAGAGTTTTTGTTACATGATCCAGGAGTCAGATTATTGCCTTCTTGGCAAACTCAAGGCAGATGCCTTTTATGCGGGAGTGGCTTCCATTGAGCCGCTATATCATAGAGACTTGATCGATGGATCAACATTCAGTGCTTCAACAATTGTTTTAAAAACATGGCTTTCCTTGATTTGTGCTTCAACACAATTGTTATCTCAGAGGTCTGCAGAGAGTTCCTTAGACTTTATTTAGACACAAGTGTAGCTTTCAAAACCTCAGAGACATCTAAAGGATGATAAAACAAAACAGGATGCATCAATGCTCCATTTTAAGTCTGACTGTAATGGGTCTGTACACATGTAAATGAAGAATTTGTAATGATTATTGTGCAATTATTGTTTTTATTACATTCTTGTTTTCATCTTGTTACCGGGTATTGTGGGTAAATTATTGCGGAAAGTATTCAATTTCAAATTGGTCACAAGAAAACTAAAAGAACAAAATTTGGCAAATATGGAGTCCAGATACTGCCTGAAGCCAGTTATGAATACTATGTAACTTAGGGTATGATAGTGTGACTCTGAAGGTGTAGTATAATCTAATCAGGGTGAAACTAATTGTTATTGGTTGTCAAAGGTTTGGATGAATGTATCACAACCAACTGGTGATAGTGATTTTCAGCGCTTTTATAGCTTAAGCCCAAATAGATGTTTGTGCTTGAAATCTTTTGCCCAACCTTACTGTATGTGTCTAGGAGCTTTGATTTACTGAACTACTTAAAAGCAACTTTCTCCAACTGCTAATGCAGGTGACTTAAGGGTGGCCATGGAGACTCTATTAACTGCCATTGCCATCATCAAGCAGTCCAGAGTGTACGGCGATGAACGCTGCCAGGCCCTGGTCACCTCACTTAAAGACTGTCTAGTCTCTATCCAGGGCAACTACGGCTACAGGTTTGTGGAGTTATGCTTCAGGACTCTAAGACATATTGCATTTTGTTGTCCATACAGAAACTATGGGACTAGCATTATGCTTTCTTATCAGTCAATATCGCACAAATACACATTTCTCTGCAGGGGCAGCAGTCGTTCTCGGGATGAAGAAAGAGACCGGGACAGGGGTCGCGACAGAGAGCGAGAACGTGACAGAGAACGTGACAGAGAACGTGACAAAGAAGATTCTTCAGGTTGGGAAGGCGCGGGAATGTCTCGAAGACGCAGAGAACGCTCCTGGAGTGGTGACAGGGACAAGGAACGCTCACGGGAACGGGAAAGGCACCGAGATTACAGAGACCGATACCGCTAACTTGGTAAGCTTCCTCTAATTTATATACTTATACTTTCTCATCCATCAGACATTTGCTATGTGTTATATTGCCAGTTCCGTTGTTGGGTTCGTTGGTACATCTTATCATGAGATTCTGTGTTTTGAAATACATCAAGACCACAGAACAGAAGAACAGAAGAGACTGCATAGAGCCATACAGGGGTGATGGTTGGTGCTATTATTATCATAGAATACAGTTATTCAGGAATTGTTATCTAAGCAAAGGTCACCATGTTCAACCCTTTGGACAATCATGCAGTATAGCCCTGTGACCTTCAATGCAATAGCAGCTTATTGCTTAGTGTCAACCCCCCCCCCCCCCCCCCCCCCCCCCCAACATAATTTATGTTTATGAATGTCTCCTACTAAGGCTGCATCAGTGTATCACATCTGTCCTCAAATTTAAAATTACTGTTTATCAGACCAGTTCCCAGGATTGACTGTTACCCCACCAGAAAAGACTGAATTTGAGCAGCCTTCCTGCCTTCCAGTACTATGCACGATATAAATTGAAGTAACATTTAGGAACATTAAAACTCGACAGTCCCATTCCATTAGATGAAGTTCAACTTTTAATTTTGGACCTTTTTAAGAGATTTCTGTGATGGTTTATACCATTTGTAATGTGTTTCTGCATGACTGTTGTGTGTCTTTTTATGTGGCGTCAGAGTGCAGATTACTAGGTTTATTTTAAGGTTTTAGGCTGTATTGGATAACCTGTTAAAAGAAATACAGGCCTTTGGTTTCTAGTGCTATTTCAATGCACCCAAAACCTTTTTGACAGATTAGTTCAAGTGAAGGTCAGTAAAGTAGTTATTTTTAGTACTAAGTTCTTACTGTGCAATGAACTGTGAAGTCTGCAACCCATTACATCACTAGACTCTTACTACATCATATTTTTAGTCTTCTTGTCAGAATGTGTTTATGAATTGACCTAGCATGCCAGTAACTCAGTGACATATGCAATATACAGTATAGTGAGGTAAAGCATATGCATAACTTTAAGAGTGATGCACTGTATGCAGGAAAACTTCTTAGTCAAGATAAAGGTTTATAGCACTCTATAGTTTTACAAATTGCATCAATTAGCATAAAGCGCAACAAAATTCCACTTATAATTGATACTGTAGTTGTAAGGGCAATTAATACACATCCTCAAGAGGGTCTTGATATAATAAGCTGTTGGCCAATACTGGCCATATTTGATTTGTGAAAATGTGGCTTTGTAAGGTATATATATATTTTTTTTTTCTCCCCTCCCTAGACTAGTGGAGTGTGAAGTGTGAAGAGCGAAGACAGAATTTTTGTTTCTGCACCAAGATGTATAAAATTCCAGAGGAATCTAAGGTGAGACTGAAGATGTATCTCCAAAAGACTAAAATGTACTTTTTGTTGTTTCTCCAGTTGTGTGTACATACTGCGACTTTTACCTGTTTTAAGAAAAAAATGTGGTTGTAGATTTGTTGCTGGGACATCAGATTCCAGTGCTTGCATGCGTGGGAACACCTCTTAACAACTTCTGTAATACAGTGTTTTCATCACTTTCTTTTGTATTAAATCTACACATTAAAAAACATTACCTGAAAATACATTTCCAGTGTTTTATTTCCTCAGGCATTTAGCCGTTGTATTACATCTGTTCACTGGGGACCACAAACATCATCTAATTGCTTATTTTTGTATTTTCATTTACCAGTAAGACATGAAAACAGTATTTGAACTTAGTGAACAACCTTAGTTAATACTTTTATTGCTATTAATTGATCATTCTGATGCCCTTTTCGTAGAATTTGAGACAGTGGTGTGGTTAACCCAAACCTGAAAAGTTTAATATGTAGAATAAGTAAAGGAAATGTTAATTTAATAGCTGTGATTTTCTCCAAGAGTTCAGACGCAGCTTTGCTTTAATGCATAGCACACAAGGGTGAGATCTAATTTTCACCTTATAGTTCCAGTAGAAAGACTGGTAACTTGATAAGCCAGTAATACAGGTAACCATGTCAGTTCACAGTTTTATTTAGAAAAGAATGCATCAAATAGTTGCACAAATGAATGTTCCAGAAGTATTTGCTGTGGTTGGCATTTGTTGTCACATCAACATACTAACATGAATATGTCCATGCCTCAGTCCCACAAAGTCCATGCAGTTCTTGAAGGCCAGTTGCAATCACTTCTCCAGTGGAGCATAATTCAACAATTTCTCAATAAGATCCACATGTGATAGGAGCATCCTTCGACAACAGTATCTCTTCAGGCCCAAGGCATCAAGGGCATCACTTAAGAGGGAGAGAGGAGGTAATGTTAGTCCTAATGCATTGCATACAGATCACAGAAAGAATAAGTGAAGTACATGGACATTAGTGCAGACAACAGTCAGGATAGCAGACTAAATGGCCTCAGGTAATTGCTATTATTCATTTCATCACTGCATCCCGAGATTGAATGTAGACAACTGGAAACTTTGAAGGAAACAAACATACCATGTGACAACAGAATGGGCTAAAAGGTTTTTATGTGTTCTTCCACTTGGCTGCTTCTAGAAAATTATTTTGGTGCAGCCACTCCCATGCAAGTTCCCTATATAATTTTTTGACTTAGCAGTGTGTTACTTAAAGCGTGAATATTATAAATTGCCAGGAATCACAGCTATTTGCAACATCTGGAGATGTAGTGCAATGCCAGAAACCCACTGGTAAACCAGATTGTTAGTTGTGGTTTTAAATTATCTTTATGGACAGAACATCAAACACTTGCAACACAGTGGATCACTTAAGAAATCTGATGTATACATTCAATACATACTACATACATAATAACATACATGCAAAACAATTATAATAAAAAAAATTCAACATATATGCAAGAGTAAAATTAAGTTTTTTTTCAGTCCCTTTTCCTCAACAAAATTAATATCTTAAAAGAAACATTTATTGAATATTTATTATAGGGGAAAATTATATCGAGATTATTTTCATTATTGTTTTATTGCCCAGACCTACCCCTCAGTATACTCCGCTTGAAGCAGGCCGAGGTATGCCTCCCACTTGTTACCTACGATCTTCCCACACGTGAAGCACCGGACGGGGATGATCATTGTAGGACACCTGGGGACAGAGACACATGACCCTGTCAACATTCATGCCAGAGTGCAAAATGTAATGCTAGCAGGACAACTTGCTAGCATCAATTTATTAACGTTATTTTCATACAAGTAACATTACCATTGTGGTTAACATATGGATGTGTTTAGACAGTCTACGAACAATCCCAATATATTTACATTTATTCATTTAGCTGACGCTTTTATCCAAAGCGACTTTTGTTATACATGTCAGAGGTCGCATGCCTCTGGAGCAACGAGGGGTTAAGTGTCTTGCTCAGGGACACAATGGTGGATGGGTCGCAGTGGAGGTCACACCAAAGGCAGGCATCTTATCCATTGCGCCATCACAGCGAATAGTAAATTTAGCAATAAAACGAACGCGATTTTTCCTCCCGGGAAATCGAGCAGCTCACTTAGTGGTATAACGTTAGTTACGGGATAGCTAACATTCCAGCTACATTACGTTTTAGCTTTAATGGACGTGTTTTGTTAGAAAATGTTAACGCAAGTATTAAGCTAACGTTACACTCGTTTTGTACATACAAGTGTTCATTTAATGCTGTCTTCCCAGGGTGAGTTGGTGGTTTAATGTGTAATGTTAGCTAAAGCCCATGGTTTTAAGCTAGCTGTAGCCACGAGTTAGCACAAACTGTTAGCTAACGTTAGCCGCTACTAACATGTTGACCAAAACACAAAGTCTGAAACATGTCAGAAGTGTCAAGTTTTATTTACTCACCGTCAATGATCTAGTTTACCTACAGCTTAAATTTTGTATTTTTTTTAATGAGTGAAACTAGCTGCAAGAAAGTGATGGCACCTTCCCTCGTTCTCGCAATAACAGCAGCACTTCCGGCCAGAATCCTCCAGAACAAAAGTTCACTGAAAATACACGCGATGACTTTATTAGACACGAAGACCATCCAGAAACTATTTCACACCAGAAAATTCTGTCAAAGCTTCAGCATATTTATCATTGACCATATTTATGGAGATTTTGCACTGATGTGGGAGAATGTGGTATTTTGCATTTATAAAAGAAAATAAGATCTATATAATAAATAAAAATGGCAAAATTCCACATTCATAAATGTAAATTCAGCAATAAAAAAATCTTTGTACTTTTTCTCTATGCTGTTGTGATAGACTGCATTGGTTTGAACTATGTGTACCTATTAAAATGGCAACTAAGTGTAAATTTGCAAGGTATTTGCCAAAAGCTGCCACACTGTAACTGTGTAGAATGACAAACTGCAGACACAAGTAGCATCCATCCTACCATTCTGGGCGATGGAGTTTTTACTTATTTTAGCTATGTAGACCTCAGAACTGGTGTATATCTCCCCTTGTTGCACCCGTTACAGCAGGTCTAGGCCTGTCTTTTGTAGCCTATATTATTTTAGTGACCCCAGAGAACTCCCAGCATAGTTCACAAAGCTTCTGAGTAGAATCGGCCACAATGAAGAAACATCTTTGTCGGTGTACAGTTCAATCGGTAATGTCTTTTGTAGGCCAGTACAGAAATTGGTAATTGACAGGGAAAAAAACCCACATAAAATGAAGCAATGACCAATCTTGTAAATATTTTAGCAAGTGTCCCTCAGATGTGGTTAAAGATGAGCTGACCATAAAAGTTGTTGTCAAAGACAACTAAATATAGTAGCTTACACTCTGTAAATAAGTGAACAGTGGATATTTTTCAGGTGATTAAATGTATTTCTGTTGTAAACCTCCAAATTGTTAGCTTTCAATCATTGTAGAAAAAAACAGCCTTGAGTTTAGTGCTTTTTTGTTGATGTAACTCCAAAACTTATAGAATCTTCTACTGGCTATACTACTTCAGTAAAATGTGAAACATGAAAATCACCAAATCAAAAAGTCTGAAAATTTTGTTCTGTATTTCAAAATTAGAAATGATGATAGGAACAGAAAACATTCAACATAAATCATGAAATGTGGAAAATAAAATTTTGATTTATTAGGGCAGAGTTAAGATTAAGACCAAAATTGCTAAAATGTTAACCAAAGAGGGTGTTCTAGCATGCTAACATGCCAAACATATATCTTTATTATTATTATGTTGTCTAAGAGTTCAAATGAATCATGCTACCTCAAATGAATGATCGGATGAACCAAAATACCACTTCTAATTCATTCATTCAGCTGAAGCTCTGTCTGATCCCTAATTCTGAATAATTATTAATAAAGAGTGCAGTTATTCTCAAGTAAATACTCACTTGGGCTGGTTCACTGCCTTTAATAGGTTAGATTACAACCTCTTTCATTTTTACATTTAGGATTGTGGTTGTGGTGGTGGGGGGGTGGGGGGGGGGGGGGGGGGGGGGGG
>NC_060169.1:16842114-16916593 GCF_021292245.1 Micropterus dolomieu
TTGGCAGGAACTATAAATAGGCAACACACACAGCTCTTGATTATATTACAGTGAATTTATTCTCTAACTAAGGTGATAAAAAGATGGTTGGATACAGGGAACATAAACATTTGCTGAACAATGAGCCTGGAGGTTCGATTGTGGGAAGCATTTGACTCATACGGCATAGGAGCTAATTAAAGTAAACTAATGCTATAATTTAGGAGTTAAAAATGGACATCTGATCACAGATCGTGTGTTAAGTCTTACTGCTTGTCGACAGCCTGCTTTTGGCCTGTTGCACGGGTCCCACGCTAGCTGCCGATCCTGGCTTTTTGCTAGGGATTCTCCAGGGTTCTCCGTGTCTGATTGAAAACGCCTCCTCCGTCTGGCAATTCGGCTGTTTGCAGGTTTCCTTCGTTGTAGCTGGCGAGACCACGTGGCTTGGTCTGACCTCGGTGAAGTTGGCTCGACGAAAAAGGCTTAAAATGGAACTTGGTCGTTCCTGAATTAGTCCAGTGTAACTTAACGGACTTATAACATTAAACAAAAGAAATAAAGAAAATAAAACAAACTGAAGGCAGATCGATGTCGCGGCACTTCAGGTGTGTAGCTTCAAGCGAACAAAGGCCTGTTTGTTTCGCTGGTCGACTGAGGGTGTTGCCTGGCGCGGCACGCCACACGTGCCGAAGCGTCCAGAGGGCCGAGCAGAGTGGCAGAGCCAACAGCGAACAGAAGAGAAGAGAGAAAGCGAGGTCGCGTGTCGCTCTTTTGTTGCCTGGGGCGTGGTTCCCCAGGGGGCGTCTCAGGTTTCCCAAGGGACTGCCTTTCTAAACTTAATGTCTAAAGAAAAGAAATCTATTTGCACGTATTATAATCAAATATTTTCCACAATCGAACCTCAATGATTGAACGGTTTACTGGTCTAGGCATTTGGTAACAGGAAACTATTGTCACATTAGTGGTCAGGATATTTATACATTTAACCGCATTTCCGACGAGGGCATGTAATACTTATTTCGCCCACTTGGGGGAGCTCAGGTTACATGAGGAAAGCTTGGATTAAATCAAAGATCGTCTCTCCTTAGGAACCGGGGAATTTGTTGATTCATCCTTAAATTCAAGCTGGCGATTAAGAGTATAAAACATTTCTTTGTCATCATTTCTAAAGGGATTTTGTAAGAAAGTATTATGAACAAGCATTGATTACATTAGATGAAGGAGTGTCTTGCTGAAAATAAAAACACTGCACAAGTAAATTCTTTTCAGCACTAATATCAACAACAGATAGCAACAACAGTTAACATAACTACTCAAATAGAGGCAAACGTATTCAGGCAACTAAAGATTTAATTAACTTAATTAAATGCTTTGAGTATTTGGAGACTGCAGTCCTCTGTCATCCAAAGTTCAGTGTCTGGAACATGTCACACTTAGGTGAGACAAGGAGTATCCCTTTGATGTGGTAATAACACAAAGAATATGGTCAGTTGCCACGGAAACGTGTGTGGGGGGGCCAGTTTTGATAGGCTGTTCAGGGAGATGCCAATGGCTGGCTCGTGTCCCTTTGTCAGTTTAACAGTCAGGGCCCGCGTTATCAGCTTCGGAATCAAAAAGGTGCCAGTTTTATGGTCGGGATAGCACTTAGAGAAAGCAACTTTGACCCCTCCCCTTCTTCTCTGGGGAGGAGAAAGGAATTTAGGGTAGCTCCAAATTTATTCAATGTAAAATGCACAAATCCACACCGTTGTTCACTACAAAAGAATAAACAACATCTTAAATTCATTATTATTAGAATGATTATTAGAGGATTAAGTGTTATCATTCTGTGATTAAAAGCCTTAAGCAACCTTCTAAAATATTTTTTGATGTGGTATCAATCATTTTTTCATCATAGTGTCGCTTTTTAACTCAAATGTTGGACACTTTGTCTCTTTTTCAGAGATTATGTCTACTGTGATGTCTCAGCAACCGCCAAAGGAGGATGAAGAGGAGGAAGATGAGGAGCGAGGGGAAGAGTTTCTGTTTGATGACAGTATGGATGAAGAGAAACTTCAGGAGGACAGCAAAGGAACTGGTTCTGTTAGGTCTGACCAGTCCAAAAAGGAGGATAGACAGACATCAGACAGTGTTCCACAAACAGGCACAGACAGCACACAACTTCTCAGAACATCGCCTTCTGCTGGACAGGAGGATATTCCTACCAAGGATGTTGCTTCAATTTCTACTCCAGGTAACACATTTTCAGGAATACTTTATATATTATTTTTTTTAAAATCTGTGTTGATTTGTTCACTTTTAGAGATGAGAGAGCTCTGGGTCAGCTATTCAGGACAGTCTAAAAGTAGTTGACAGGCACTGGAAAATGTATAGTTTGGGAGAGGGATCCTTGCTGTGTTGCTCTTACTGTGGTTTCTTCCATTTTTTTCTGATTAAAGTTTTTTTTTCTTTTCTGAATGGAGGGTCTAAGGATAGAGGGTGTCGAATAGGATACTATACAGATTGTAAAGCTCCTTGAGGCAAGTTTGTGATTTGTAATATTGGGCCATAAATAAAAAGGACTTGAATTCACCTTAAGTAAAAGTAGTACCAAGTACCAAGTACCAAGATGTACTTTTGACTTACTTGAAAAATGTAACCAATTACTCATTAGATATTGCTGCTGATTAAAAAAAATACTAATTCCTACAAAACAACAGAATTAGTCACTTGTGTGCATTGAGGGGTGAACATTTTTATTTCATTAAGCAGATATTAATGTATAAATTGAGCTACATCTTTGGTATATGTTTTTGTAATAAGTTATCTAAAGATAATGTTGGGAGGATGTATGTTTTAGTTATTCATCCTGAGTCAAGGATATGGTCTAAAGACAATATTAACAGAACAGGAGAATGCCTTGCTGTTTTACAAAGTTAAATAGGTTCATCCCACTCCACACCTCCATAAGGGTCCGTGTCCACCAAAGTGTTTTTTGCCAGCTTTTAAAAGCTGGGAAAAAACGCCAGCAGTGTGACAAGGTGCTGAACGTTATTTCCGTGCTTGGGCGCTGGACGCCCAGGAGTTTTTTTTCCAGTCGCCAAGAGTTGAAAAATGTTACTGTGCTTTCAGACCAAAAGTGAAGCGAGCGTTCGGGCAGTGAGTTTACATACGAAGTCAATGCAAAGACGCGTAGAGCCGCGATTTCATGTCGCGCGAAGCAAAACCTCAGCTCTTGGACCAAACGGTGAGATGTTTCCTCACCCACAAAATCTCATGAACCCATATAAGGCGAGTCCATCCTCTCTCTCTACCTGCTTCAGCCTTCCCTTCATACAGAGCAAGTACTCTGCTCTGTGCTGACATTTTTACATCCAGTAAAGTTAGCTGGAATTACTTGCAACAAATGTATCATATTACCCGAAGCAGGTGGAAAAAACGCCACGCCTCAAAAACGCCTGCTAGCTTTTCAGAAGACCAGCTGGCGATTTCAGTGGATAAAAAATGTTTTGGTGGACACGGGCCCTTACTCCTTCATTACTCAGCTTAGCTCTAGCAAAGTCAGGTCAGTCAGCAAGACCGCAAGACAACAACTTCTAAAATGTTTGTTTTCTGAATGGAGTGGTTCAGATCAATCAGGGCTATGCTAACTTGTTCACAGTAAAGTACAACGATAGCTGGAATAAAGTTACAGACACATTTTATGAACTCACCGGGTAGTTCAACTTCCTTGCTTTCTATTCTCCAAGTAATGTCCGTTTTTTATGTGAATATGAAGTAGTAGTCCAACAGAGCTCTGGGTGCCAACTGATGCTAACAACAACAGTGGAACCGGATGTGCACGGAAGCTAGCTGGTGAGAAGCTCAGGTGAACATAAATCAACGTTGTAATCCCAAAAACTAAAGTAATTTAATAAAAACAGTTTACTCCTTCACGCGAGAAAACGGCGTAGTTGTCAGAGCATAATCCAGTCCGACTACGGGTGTTTATTTGTCCAAAAGCTGCAGCGCTGCTCCTGGCTCTGTCCTTGGCTTTTACCCGCAGTTTAGTAGCTTTCCACCAGTGGCGTTTCAATCCTCCGCTCTGCTTGGCCCTCTCCACACAACGCTCTGAAGCCATCTGTGACGTCTGGATAATCTCAGCGCTGATAGGCTATTGTGACTCACTTTCTCACTCGAGTTGAAAATTTTCAAGTCACTCGAAGGCGTTTGTGTCGCCAGCAGCCCCCCTCCACACCGCACGACAGGAAATCACGGCTCTCCGCGTCTTTGCATTGACTTTGGTGTATGAGTGTTCTTTCAAGGCCGGGAGAGGATCTCTGTTCCCCCCAAAAATAGAAACCTAGACTGTGTAAATGATTATGCATCCCTGTGCTCGGGGCCAGAGGCCTGAAGCTGGCCTAGGTGGCAGGTCTGTGGACCAGCTGTATATGTGTTATAGTACTTCTCTGTTTATTCTCTTTTATTAATACATTTTTCAAAGACAACAGTTTGTTGTAACACAATTATTTGCTTAATCCCACACCAGCAACATACATAATCCACGACATCGGCCACCTTAGCTTCTCCCATGCGTTTGCAAAAGGAGGGGTGAGCTGTGGCCGAGTCATTAGTTGAAATTTGCAATCCTCACCACTAGATGGCAGTAACACCTACACACTGAACCTTTAACTTATGCAAGTGATGACATTATTTAGATATATTTTGTTAAATATTGGATTACATGATTACTGATGCACTGAGCCATAGTAGTAGTATTTTAACATTGTAATCTTAGCTGGCAGAGTTGGACTTATTCATACCTTATGTAAACTTTATAGACTTTTTTGGTAGTACAGTGAATCGTATTAGCAATTAATCACATTTCACAAGCTGATGATATGTTTTGGATTAAAATTTTAGTATATAACTAAAGTATACTATATATACTATATTTTTATTAGTTATATACTAAAGTATATAACTAATAGAAATGTAAGTGTAGTAAAAAAGTATAATAAATATCACTGAAATTTAGTGAAGTAGAAGTATAATGGAGCATAAAATGGAAAACCTGAAATAAAGTTCAAAAATAAATACCAGGAAATTGAATCAAAGTACATAACGCAAGTAAATGTCCTCATTTCTTTTCCACCCTTGCTGATGGGTGTGACAGTTTTGTGTGACTATCTGGCTTAAAGTAACATAACATAAACCATTTTGTTATTGTAGAGACATGGGATAGTGGTTAAAGTTGCTGTACTGCAACCAAAAGCCCCACTCTCCATCCTCTTAACAGCACTTTCATCAAACACTGAACCAACTAATACTACCTATGTAGTCACTGTACAATAGTATGTCTTTGATAAAATGACTCTATAGTGTGCCTCTTCTTTGGTTTCTTCTTTAGTTATCTGATCAGTTTCCCATAGCCACACTCTGTGTTAGTGACTTATCAAGTTGTATAATGTCTATTTAACAGGATGTAATTATTGCCTCAGGCAGACAGGCATAGGAGAGCAGAGTTAACTTTCCCTTAATTGGATGAAGCTATGTAGATATAAGTATGATATATTTACTACCTGGCTAATGTTGCCAAACAGGCCCTGGTAATTATACGCCCAGATAAAGAGTGAGATTTAAGTCTTGGAGAAATTCTGTTGGACAAAGTGAAGCGATTAATGCTTAATTAAAAAGCTTTTTTACCAAGTCTGTGTGTAGTAATCCGTTAAGTGGGCTGTGGAGATGCGTGGGGGAATTCTGGGCGTTGATAATAGTGTGCAGTGGAGGTCTGTTATGTAATCAAGGGTTGAGAGCAGCTAAGATTCAGATCCCTCCCTCACCAGATGACATGAGTTCACATGGTGGGAGGAAAGGAAATTGATTATAGCATTTGTTTAACAGCACTTTCCTTGTACATATGCCTTTGCTATGAAAATACAGTACAACCATGCAAAATCCGTAGTATATATTTATATATATATATATAAGTGTAATTTAGTTTTTGACGATAATGCTTTGGTTTAGAAAAGCTCAACTGTATACAAGAAGTATGAGAGAATAAGTAATTACAACACAAAGTCAGCCCCTGAAACAAAAAAAATGCATTTGTTATTTTTCCTTTGCTTTGGAATAGTTTGTCTAATGGTTGCTGTTTTTCCTTCTTTTTGACAGATGTTCCAGTTAATGCGTCATCTAGTTGGTAAGTTTCCTATGATTCCAATCACAGTGTGGTGTATATTACCAAATAGCGGTGGAGAAAGTAAACTCAACATCATACCACATCACTGTTATGACATTATGTTGGAGATAATGTCATGCTCACACTCCATCCAAACACCACACAGTGGGTATGAGATACTGTGATGTTACGCCGCATCTATTTGTACAACATTTAGATGCCAGATGGCATGTCACACTCACAGTGACAAGAGATATAAAGTGATGTTGCTGATACAATTCTAGAGGGAAATCACAGGATTGCCCAATTCACGATGATGCATATAGTATAATATGATGAGCCCTGTTTATATGCTATTATGTGGTGTTAAGATGAATTTAATTAAAAAAGTCAGCTCATTCAATAAAAAAAACAAACATATTTTTTTCCATGTAATCCCTGCAAAAAGTGTGTTTTAATCTGTGAGATTTCTGCCATCACCCCAATATACTGTAGTTGAGGTGAGTGGAAATTAAATTGTGATGCTCAAAGCACTGAAAGATGACATTTGAATTTGAATCAATTAAGTGTCCCTATAAGCTTGCATTTAAAATACCAAGGAATGTGAACCCAAATTAAATGTACTCGTAAGTAGTGTTGTTAAATTTACGACTGCTGTGACCTGAAAATGCATTGAAAAAGGTGAAATAGTCCAAATGTAAACTGAGGTGTCAACAGGGACATTGTTCCTGAAAAGACGTTTTTTTCAAATGTCTTTGTAAAATTTTTTTAGAAGCAAAAATGAAACTCCATTCATCTTCTGTGTATTTGGGTGGTGGCACAAGTTTAAAGCCCCACACATCTATGGAATACCCACAAAGGACTCTCAGGACTGTGTATGCATGTTTGACTGTGTGAGTGACAGCTCCCTCGCACGCCTGTTAGCTTTGCTACACAAGTCAGGGTGGGACAAATTACACTTTCGTCTTATTAGTAGATGGTGTCTGATGACCTGTGTTGCAGAGCCTTCAAGAGGCGCATAGCTCAAAACTTTGGCACAGAAAACTGAAACAAACTGCATGGTTCTGTGTTATGTTATTTTCTTTTCTTGTGATTTAGGTGAAATGACATCTAAAACTAAAAAATGTAGGAATGAGAATTCAAGTCAGGTCAAGTCAAGTCAGAATGATTGAAATGAGCCCATCACTGGTGCTGTCAGACAACATCTTTCATACAATCAAGAAGATAGTTTGCTTCAAAGCCTCAGCACGGCAAATGATAATGTGATAGTTTATTGATCCCTTTGAGGCAACTGCCTTTTTGCTTGCTCCTCTCTATAGGGAGGTCAGAAGTCAAAGTCATCTACAGTACAGAGCAGCAGCCCTGGAGCATTAGGAGTTAGGATACTTTAGCTCACTATCAGCGAGCTTTGAACCCATGCCCTCTATTCAAAAGACAGCTATCCTATTTAATGCCTTCAGCAATCGGAATCTCATCAGTCAATATAAAAGAAAGTGAAATAAACAGTGAAAGATTGTTTCTGTAAAGTTTACACCTCCTAGAGGGGAAAGGGGATGTGAATCTGTTTTGAACTGCTGGAACCACCGGATATTGGTAACTATACAAAAAAAACAACAACCAGAGACACACGAAATTATAATATACTATACAGGTTTTTACATACTTTCCTTTTTTGTTTCAAGTTATGAGTTGAGCTGGAACGTTTTCAGCTAAAACAAAGTCCCTCTCCTGCCTGTCTGAACTGCATGATGAAGCCATGTAGAGACCCTGATTTTAGTGAAGCGCCCCCACCTGCGCTTCAACTGTAGGAAGTGGGCTCAGAATCCTGTACTGAGCACACTATAGTGGACTTCAGGGTCTGGATTCCTGTGGGCTTTCCTGTGCTGAAACGAGGCGCCTGTATTTGTGTACAGGTGTGATCTTGTGTGTATGTGTACAGTATACGTTTCTGCAGTGTGTATATGTGTGTGCATGAATGCCTGCATATATGTGTGTGTGCTTATGTGCATCTTTGCGCGTGTGTGTGGGCTATAGAGTCACAGTGAGGTCTTGGCAATTTCTCATGCGGGGAGATTTCTGCTGAGTGCACATTTCCATTTTGTTTTACTCAATAGCTGCCTTTAAAAGAAGAGCTATCAATAGCACTTTCCATCATCAAGGTGTTAAGACTGTCAGCACATCCACCAGATCTGTCAGCAGTTTTAGAATAATATTGCCAAACTTACTTTGTGACTGTATATGTTTTTCTTTACTCTGCAATGACAGCACATCAGCACGTTACAGCTATTAGGTTCAAGGCAGCATTTCTCTCATGTGAGTTTTATGTGTGCTCCAGTGTTTGATGCCAGCATTTACTTCTGACTTCACTTTCTACCTCTTGACAGATAGTTTTCATTAAAGGCATTGCACAGAACCTCAGCAATGAACCGATTAACACAAAAGATACCTTGACAACGTGGCATTTATGAGTCTGTTTTGTGTACACAAGCTCTTAACTTAGAGAGTGTAACTTTACTTCAACTGTTTATTTTATTCCCCCCACCGAAGTTACTTTTTTCACCTTTTTACCCTTTTGCAGCCTTGCAGAACTTTACACTTTTGCACTTGTGAAGAAACTCATCTAATGTAGCTTACAGAACACATTTATTTTTCACAGCTACTTTTTTGAAGACCCCCTCACCCTGTTGTACTCACCTCAGTTGGGTGTGCTGTGAAGGCAAAAGAAAAAGGTGACACTGAAAGCATTAAAAACAAACAAAGTATACAAATAAAATGAGATGTCATGAACCAAATACTTTAAGTGCAATTAAATTGGAGTCTGTTATGCACTGAACAACTTTGGGCATTAACACGGCGTGCATCATGGGAATGGTTCAATGTGAGGAGTGGGCAGTTGTTTATGGAGGAGATTTATGACCTGAGGACAAACAGCGCTCCATCAGTATGGTCGGCACAATGCTTGTGCAGTTATAAAGAACAGCAATGCTCAAGAGAGACCAGGGGGCAAAACAGGTAGAACTATGGCAGGTAGTATTGCTCTGGCACGGTAGCTGAAGGGAATAGAAACAGATGGAAGTGTGAGATTTGCATTCAGGCAGCTTCTGCTTTAGGCTGTGCTCTGCCCCAGGCAATGTCATTTGCATTGAAAAATGTTTCCTGCTTCTCTCCTTGAGCTATATGACTCACTAGGGTTTATAGGCACAGATAAGTTGTGAAGGGGTGTGTAAAAATATGCCTGGATCGATAGCTACACTGCTCAAATCACTCACACCTGACATGAATGCAGAGAGTCAGGCAGACAAGCTGTATATCGCTATTGTTCTGGCTCCACTCTTTTCCACACAAGCAATTTTAATGACAAGAGATCAGTTTATCGTAAGAAATATGTTGACAAATAGCTCTTCATTTTGTTTTCATGTGGGTCGAGATCATTTTTGTTGTTTAGATTGAGATGAATGATCCGGCATCATGGAGAATGCAGCAGAGTAATACTTTACAGTGTTTTGCAGCTTGACACCACTGCAAAATTAAATAGCTGCTATCAGTAGCTCTAATATGACATGTTGGCAGGGCATTATGTCTACTTCCAGATATGTACTGGGCACTTATTGCACAACAGGGAGAGTGTAGCACAAACATAACAAGAACTATGACTGTATTTATAAGTTTCTGATGTTCAGAATGCTATACTTATAAATAGTATGAGGTTATTGCTTTGATGCACAACAATGGAGTTTTAAGTTTCTATATCTTTGCAATACATTCATTTCATCATTCAGTATTCCAGGTGTTCTTCAATTAACTTGTTTTTGATCATCATAAATCATTATTTTCCTTTTTCCTTTTTGAGGAAAAAATACCCTTCTAATGCACAACATGGGTCAAAAATGACCCACATTCATTTCCTATATAATGTCATACAAGGCTGAGTGTTTCTTTGCTATATGTTTTGAAATTTTATTTCATTATTTGAAACATCAAGTAGTCATTAAAAATTTTTGATTTACACACGGGTCAAAAATGCACCATATTTTTTCACTATGGAATTTAAAAGAACATTTGATATTTGTAAATGTTTGCTATCAGTAACATATTTACTGGTGTCCAGTATTCACCTGCCACACATTTGGCTGCTTTTGCGTTTTACTTAAGAAAATATTAGATTTCTTGTGAAAGAAAAACACTCAACCATGCATTGAATTACATAGGAAATAAATACAGGTAATTTTTGTCCATGCATTGGAGGATTTAAGTACCATACTGTTGGGGTATAACAAATACATTCTCATGTAGTCATCTTGTCCGTTTTCTGTGTATGATAACACAGATGCTACAAACTATCTACTGTTATTTTTTTTGTCCTTGCCTGCTCTGGACATGCTTTCCTTTCTTTCTGACTCATAATACACTGTTCACCTGGTGCTGTACTCTACGAGTAAAGATAATGGTTTGCATATCATTGCATACTGTCTACCTCCATTGTCACTTCAATTTAAGGTCAGAGTCTGCAAGGCTGCCTCCCCAATAGCTCCAAATTACTGCATTTTGTGCACATTATTTTCCTGGCACGTCCTGTTTGTCTGCTAGTTGACTATCACTTTGAGTGGCTGCTGCTGCTGCTTCTGCTGCTGATGGCATTGCAAGTGTTGCTGAGCTGTTTAGCAGAGGGAGAGGTTTAATTAGTGTAGATGGGACTCGCCTACACGCTGGATCCTGTCACATTATCAGTAATGTGGGGGAGGACAATCCCTCACTGGCAGCATCAACACAGGCCATGTGATAGCTATGTCAACAAAGATTTTCCCTTGTGATGTCAGAGTCTGTTTTTAATAGCTGGTTTAGGGCACTTTTTCATTCAAAAAGCCAGCGGTGATTATGGTAAGCCGCAGGCATGACAGATGATTTAACAGTGCTCGGGGGCAAGTAGAGTAACTCAAGTAACAAGCAGTAGGTGTGATGATAGGTGTGATATATATATATATATATATATATATATTTATTATTTATTTATTTATTTATTTTTTTTTTAACACGTGGCCTTGCAAAAGTTCTTCTGAATAAGTAGGTCAGCACAACTTATCCCACGTACAGCTGAAGTTGTCACTATTAACACAGCTTATTGGGAAATGGTGTCAGATATTGTTGTCAGAAATAATTATGTAAAATAATCCACTCTAATGCTGAATATTTTACTATTTCGACTTTAACTGAAGGTCCTGTGTTGGTGGAAAAGTTTCATGACCAAAGGGCGGTTAAAGCCTACATAGAAAATACTTAAGTAGAAAAGCCCATACCTCCACCAAGGCTTAAAAATCCTGTGTGTGTTAGTGTCCAAGTGTGTTATTTGGTGATGGAAAATGTTTTTGCATTGCATACAGAAATATAAAATATACAAACATGCAAAAATGTACTAGCTAGTTCTTATGAACTGCTGCCCATATGTAAAAATAGTGTTCCTAGTTCCAAAATAAGTTACCTCAAAGATATCCCAATGATTTGACAGCAGCAATATGTGTTCTGTCAGACTTTAGGGAGTGTGCGTTTGCATGCATGCTTAGCAAAGAACTATTTCGACCTCTACCTCTAGCCAATCTGCGTCCCCTTCCTCTCACTGAAATTAACTTGTAATGAGGCACTCACTGCAGTGTTAGTTTAACTGAGCTAACATTTGGGTACCTTCCAGGGCCTCAACAACAGCAGCCGAGCCCAGTACCCCAGCTCCTTGTGTGGGAGAGGGGCTCCGGGGCCTTCCTGTGCCTTCAGCTGCGGAGACGTCGGCTGATTCAAGAGACCACAGCAAAGAAATCGTCAAGGAAAACTTTGGCTCAAGGGACACCTCTGAAGGTACAGAACTAAATTGTATTGACAGGGAAGTGATGCACCTTATATTTTAGATCAAGGGTTCAATTTCAGACCTTGCCATGGGATTCAGGCACATTTCGCCTATGTATTATAGTGTTCACATCACGGACAGATCTGGGCCTCCAGAGTTGCGTAAACAGCACTGTGGACCGCACCATAATGACATTGGCAATATAAATTGTGTACCAGTATTTTGTTAGTACTGCACATTGCATCTCTTGACCTTGATGAAAGGTGGCAAAAACACCATATTATAGGCCTACGGTCATCTTATGGCCCATTGATTTCTACAGTGAAAGAGGCCAGACACACATATTTACACAGACACATCCATGCGCTCAAACACACACACACACACACACACACACACACACACACACACACACACACACACACACACACACACACACACACACACACACACGTACACGCTCCATTCAAACTCATACCGACAAAATACACACTGGCTCACGCGCACATATTCTCTGCCGTGATTTGATTTCTACACAGACATGACATGAATCCAATTAATTCAGGATGAGGATCAATAGAGAACCATTTCCATGAGGGAAAATTGCTTTTGGATTTCGACTCAGTCAGCAGTGCTGCTGTTATGTGAAGGTGGCTCAGAAATGAGCGATGTAAAGAAGCTGTTTTTTATGTCCTAGTCTTCTGATGTATTTTCACACACTGCTGCCATTTTGAACGTGTACAGTATATTTAGACTGACTGAATGAATAACATTATATTAAACTTCTTCTCCTAGCTATCTAAAATTGTAATAAAGAAAGTAGTTATTACTAATTTTTGTTTTTATACACTAGACACCAGGAAATGTTTTGCATATGTATGACCCTGCCTTGGAGGGCAAACTTATTGATTGTTTTTCAGTTTAACAAAGTGTACTTTATATGGATCATTATAAATAATTAAATATTTCCTGTTTGTAACGGCAGCCATGTCCCTTCATTCCTCGAATGTGGTCATGGCACATTGTGATTCGCAAAGGCTTTGCTGTGTTTTTTTTTCTTTCACATTTTCTACCACTATGACGTATTCATAATGGCAGTGCATGTATTTGATTGCCAGCGGTGTCAGTGTGACCTACGAATGAGGTGACTGGAGTGTCATTGTAGAGAAAAGTTAAAGAAAAGTAAGAAAAACAGAGAACAGAACTTCTGGTTTACCACATTTGAAATAACAAACTATGTTCCCAAGAGGCCTAGTCACTTTGCAGATATGCTGATAGTCAGGCTGATAGCCCAAATCCAGTTGTTTTCTTCTCTATTCTGAATCCTTTCTGAATGCACAAGCGTAGGAAAGTGAGCGAGATATAAAGAACATTTGTGTAGAGCTAATCCTCTTTTGTAGAAAAACAGTTGCTCTTTGTTCATCTCCTGGATTGTGTCCAAGGTTATTTCAAATTTTAGACTGAACTCTGCTTTATAATCCATGGCAGAATACACATCTCCAATCAGATTAATTGAAAACAGTGATTGTTGCCATTCAGGGCTTAAAAGAAAGTGTTGCAGACAAATCACAGTTTAAAACCAAATCAATAAAGCTCACTGAGCTAAATTAGGCTGAAACACTCTCAAAGCAGTTAATGACAAATCCTGCCGAGCATGGAGATAGAATGGGTCAATAGCTCAAACAAGCTGGATACAATCATGTTGTGTCACATGGACAAAGCCGTTATGGCAACATGCACAAGAGATGTGCAAGATTTCCCTGAGGAAGAAGACCTTTAAATGCAAATGATACAATATTATGTAAATATTCAAAGGCTTTGTAAATTCCTAACCAGGGGCTAGAAGATCTGGCGTCTTTTATCTATTCTGCGTTGCTAAAAGGATTCAGGCAATGTAGTTTGGAGCTGTGTATGCTTGTCTTTGTGTGTCTTGTTTTTGGTGGAGAAATGAAAAAGAATGCTCTAACAACAGGAGGTGCAGCTATCAAACAGAAATGGAGATAAAAGATGGAAGATAGGAACTGCTCTTTTTCTTTTTAAAAACAATGTTTGTTTACTTTGATTTTACTGGTTTTCTTTGCCAGCTTTATGTGTGGCTAAAGCAGAGCCCCAGATGGTGGTGGCTTCAGAGGTGATCTATGATGACGTTCCAAGTGAGGACCCCCTTTCTCCTGATGAAGGTTTGTAGCTGCGACAGAATTGTGTTTGTTTAGGATGGTTGTTCACTCATGATTCTTGTAGAGCTTCTGATGTGTAATGTTATTGTGTGTTTAGCAGATATGATCTACGAAGATGTTCAGAGAGACAGTGGTCCTCTGGATGCAGACAACGGCTGGAGCTCCAGCGAGTTTGAAAGCTATGACGAGCACTCTGATAGCGAGACCAAACTACCAACACGGAGCAAGGTAGCATTGCCGTGGGTGGATGCATGCCTGATGTGTGTATTTACCTCACACAAATCATCTGTTTATTTTAATGGCATCATGATGGGACAGGTTGTTTTGGTTGGTTTCCATCACTTAAAAGATAATCAAGGAGAATAGTTCATCTCCTGCTCTTCTTATGCAGTTGTCTTTATTAATGCATAGAACTGGAAGGAAACTGTAAAGAACATGAAAAATGTATAACAGGCTGTCTAGGCTTTATACATTCATTGTGGTATGAAAGTAAACAAGAGGCATTTCTCTGTGAAAAGGCTCAGATCTCCTTGCCTCTTCTCTGCTAAGGATGTTGTTCGTCAGTGTTGTGCAGCACGGCCACACAGTGTCAGTCTTCCACATGATGGCACTGTGTCCACATTCACATTGTGCTGCTTTTCCTTTATGCTTTTCCAGCCTTTAACGTGCATGCAGCGTTGCAGGCATTGGGAAACTTTGGAAGTATTCTGATGAGTTGAATCATTATTAATATATAGATTTATACCTGCCTTTACATATTTTTACATATTGAAGGTGCTTATGTATGGATATAATTTCATCCAAGAAAATCCAGTTTTAAATCAGTGCTTTGAGAAACGAGGGAAAGCAAAAAAAAAGAAAGAAAAATAGTTGTAGTGGGACTTAAAATTAGTTGCTTGGGTAATTACAGGAAGGTGTGGTATGAAAATCCCCCAAAGTTCTCTCCACTGGCCACTGAACAAAAGGAAGGATTCAGCTGCACTGGTTGAACAGTTAATGAAGAAACCTTGATGATTAGAAACCAGCAACCCTTTTCAGCTTGCATAGCCTTCATCAAAAACACATTGTTTTTAATTAGTCTCGCCTGATTAATTTTTCACCAAGTGTACCTGAAGTTCTCCTCTTGTTCAGTTCAGTGCTCAATTCGAGCTGCATGGGAGAGCTGCAACAGCGTTTGCTTCTTTAATATCTGCCCTAAACTGCCTGCACCCCTCCTCTCACCTTTGTATAAATTAGTGTCCATTAGTCTCATACAAAATAACCCCTTTGACCAAAGCAGTGCTCCAAGCTTTCACTCTCTATGCTTGTGATTAATACCCAATGTTGCGTAGCTTGTTTTGCCTTGATCACTTTGCCTCCATTTCCCTTTTCTATTTCCTCTCCCCTACTTTTTTCTCCTCCCTTTGCCTCTTGTGGCTAAACGCGACCTGCCCCCATGCCTCGCCTCCCACTGTCCAACACCTGTAGCTCTCTCCTGAAGTGCGTCGGCTGAGGGAACGATGTGCCAAGACCAAACGTGAACTGGCCATGAGGCTGTCTGGCAAGCACAACTATGACATCAAGGTATATCTCCAGCAGCAAGTGAACACAGCTATATCACACTGTTTCTTTGCAGAGCTCAAATCACTCTGCTAGATGTTTGCCAATGGGATTGATGATCACTCAGAGCTGAAATATGCTGTGTTGTATATGCTCAGCTGACTCAAAGGCTTAATTGACTCTCTGCACCATCCTTCCCAGCTTTCCTTTGGACTGTGACTTTTCTTTGAGACTCTCTGTCAGTTTCTCTCTCTTTCCCTGCCTGGTTTAATATCAAGACGCAGTTATGGGACACATGAATTATTAAATAATATTCTGCGTATTTACTTCCATAAACGCCAGTGCAACTTGTCCCCAATCAATGACCTACTTTCCTGAAGTAGCTTAATTTAAAAATACTACCACCCTTGGTATTTTTGGTCTGTGGACTCTGGTTGCAGGGCCTCTGTGTTGCTCAGGGTGGAGTTTGCGGTCAACTGAATTCTCCCACACTGAGCACTGCAGCTCTGGTACTCTGATGTGGAGCTCACTCTGTTACCATAATCTGTCCATGATATGCTCATAGACTCTGATTACAGGCTGTACAGCGACCCACAGGGAGTCGCAGATGCTGAGATTCATGATGAACCCACTGAGCGCCACTTTTCTCCATCTCTCTCCGGAGGAGGTTATCAAGGCTCCACAGCATGGCATTTTCCTCGTGCTCTAACGCTCTTTCATTGTTTCTGTCTACTCCTTCCAACCAGGTTCAGCAGCTCATGAAGGCGGCCAGAAGCGGAACGAAGGATGGGCTTGAAAAGACCAAAATAGCCGTCATGCGAAAGGTTTCCTTCCTGCAAAGAAAAGATCAATTGGGTAATGCAGGGAAGTCTGAAAACTTAAATGTTGGTCAGCTGGCTTTTTTGGGATGAAAGTTATACTGTTTTCAGTAATGCGTATTGGTTATGAAGTTTGGGTTTTGTAACTCCTCACAGTTGACTCTTTGAATTATAGGCAGTTGTCTATGTTTAAAGCTAGCCAAGCCAAAGCAGTGTTCATGATAGAGTAGAAAATCTTACTTTTTACTTTATATAAATCCCTTCAGGGAGAAATGAAAGCACTGTGAAAAAGAAATATCTCACTGATTATAACTATAATAAATAAAACAGACAGACTTTCTCAGTTTTAAGACAGACGATGTGGTTGAGTAAAGTTTTTGATGTGTGAGAAAGAGAAGGATGAAGCAACTCTTGCGGTACAATATAGGTTGTGTTATAGAAACCATTGGCTAACAATAGAGAGAGATTAGCATCCATTAATGGAGTATCGAGCAGCTCCGTAAACCATAGATACCAGACCCACGCCTCAAACAAATCTCAGAGCCATCACAAAGAGGTAAGGAGGCCAGTGGTGCTATTTTTAGGTGTTGATCGGGGGAAATCTGCATGGCATTATATTTCTTTTCCACCAATCCTCTGTTATCATTCCAAACGCTTTAATTGGAACGGTGGAAGCTTCTGGTATCTATGTCTTTATGGTTACGGGTGAAGTGAGGATTTTTTTTTGTTTGAGTCTGTCGAATGTCTTTGTGCCAATGCAGAGATGAGAATGTGTTGGATCGTGTTTTTGCAGACACACTTCTGTGTGCCTCCTTTATCCTACAGAGATACAGTATTGTTTTGAAAGTTTTTTTCATTTTATTCCGAAGGCCTCTCTGCCTCTCTCTCTCATTCCTTTCTGCATTGCTCTGTCTGTCTCTTTTCAGGTAATATACTTAGTGTGTCGCAGTGTCTCCAGCTGCAGTGAGATCTGAAGGCTGCCTTTCTGTTGTTCCCTCTCTGTCTCATTCTGTCACACATGCTCTCTCTCTCTCTCTCTCTCTCTCTCTCTCTCTCTCTCTCTCTCTTTTTTTTTTTAACCTTTCTGTATCTTTGTCCTTCATTTCTGAATGTCTGCAGAAGAGGAGGATGATGCAGGATACCTGGATGTGGCTGTGTCAGAAGAGAAACATCCTCCTCCACAGCTGAGCCCCATGCCAGAGGGGCTGACCAGCCACCAGGTGCACCTGACAGTTTCTGCAAATATTTTGTCTTATTTTTTCCAAAATAAATGGAGCCTACATATGTACCGTACTTAAAATCTAGCATTTATGTGAATATATTTTGTACCCAATAGCCTTGAGATAAGGCCTTAGGCTGTCATGTTAAAAGTATTAATTTGGTATTTCAGCATTTTTACATATCTATATATTCTTTAATCTCTTCCTCCTGTTTGGAAAAGCAATGTGTTTTATGACAGCTTGAACAGCCACTTTCATGTCATAGGATATCCAAAGATTCAGCATGGAAGCCTTGTTCAAAGAGGCCTTCTCTTCTTTGAGTTTTTGCCTCCACACATACTCCAAACATCATGATTACAGTGCAATCCATCAACCTGTGCCTTGCTTGACTGAAAGCATACCACACACTGAAGCCCCATCATGTCCTCTTATTACTGGATTTCCTGACTGGTCTGTTGTCTATGCAGGTTGTCAGACGCCATATCCTCGGCTCCATCATTCAGAGCGAGCGGAGCTACCTGGAGTCTCTCAGGAGAATCTTGCAGGTGAGCTGTTAAGTCTCTTTTGTCCTCCTCTGCCACATGCAATGTCTTCACCATTTAGCTATCATGAATTACACAGAAAAGAGAAGCGGTGATATCCATCAAATTAGTAAGGTGTCTCAGCATAAATAATCCTGATAAAACAGCCATCCTCATTTCTGTGGCATTGTGCTGATGCTAAAAGAGAGACTGTCAAGCTTGCGGAGGATGGGTTGCAACCCCTCCTCTTTAATCTCTCTTTTTATTGGGGAAAAGGAGACTTGTTATCTGCTTATCACAAAAAAATAAAAGGTGTGCCAAATGAAATGGAATCAGCAGCAATCAATGGCTGCCTTATACACCCCAAAATCTTTCACTGTCAAAACACAATGTGCTACCCTTGTTATCGAGTGACATGATTACGTATGATACTTGGGGAGGTTTAGCTGTTTTGAAAGAGTCCAGTCAAGTGATAAATGCAGTGTTCTCCAGACAGATAACATAAAAAGATGAAAGGCCCAAAGCAAAATTAGACATTGAGGGTTGTAACTTTCAATATTGCTGTAACACAAATTGCACAGTTGTTCATGTTGTGCTGCCTGGCCATGGTTCTTCTGTCGATGATTCATTTGCTGTGATGGATTTGCGGGGATAAGAACTACAAAACATAACAAATGACCACACTGTTGCTCAGATAGATTAGATTTTTGGTGTTAAATAGAATTTGCCATGTTTATGTGGATGTTCAATCAGTGTTCATGGTAAATGTTGTCATTTGAAATAATTAAATTCCTCAGTGCTTGCTATATTGACCAAGAAAGCTTAGTTCTCCTGCTTGTGGATCTGTGCCGGCAGTGCCTATATGTACCAGTATGCATTGCGAACAAGCTTCTGACGCCCACCTAGCACGCTTCCGTGTAACAACAATGCTAACACTGTAGTATACGTTCTACAAATAGCAAAAGCAACCAAAACAGTTACTGGCATACAACTTACCTCTTGATTGAACATCCAACAAACACACTCCCCACATGTTTGTTGGAACTACTGCCCATGCTGAAATTTAATGCAACAGAAGGATTTAGTTTCTATTGGCATCGAAGGGCAAAGCAACACCAGTCGCTGTTTGCTTCTGGCGGCTCAGGTTTTGCTTGTCCCTGCCAGCCATATCCCTTTGCATTGCTAATGCAGCCGCAGCCTCGGCTTCCACTGTATTTCTTTGGATGTATACGCTGGCTTGAATAAATATGGCTGAATTTCCAAGCCAGCCAAAACACTGTAATATGCATCCTTGTCCATAACGACCGCTGCACTCTTTAACTGTTGGAAACGTAGCTAGTTTGCAATACAAGCAACGAGAGCAGCATCTCGAGCATGCCCCCTGACAACCCAAAGGCAGAGACTGAAAATCCAAGCTGAAATTGCCTGTAGTTCTTCTGTGCCTCCAATTACGTCACTATGATGGTGCCGTTGCTTGAAGAACAACAGATTTTGCAGCAGAAAAACTCAGCTTTCTCCGTCAATATAGCATGCTCTGAGGAATATACTGTATATGCTTCAGTTGACTATATTTACCATCAACACTGATTGGACATCCAAATAAAACATGGCAAATTAGTCTTTTCATCTTTTACGTCTGGCTTGTGCACAACATTATCTATACTTCAGCTTGTTCAGATTCAAAGAAATCATGTTTACTGGCTTCCACAAAGAATGTTGTCCACAAAGAGCCTGTCAACTCATTTAGTAGGTTATGCTAATATCCCAATGAGGGCTGACTGAAGAATCAATCAGTGCGTTTTCCACCATGTTGCTTTTGTATCTGTAACTCTGCTGGGAGCTACTTTTTGCCATTATCATTCTGGCTTTTATGATTACAAGTCACCTTGATTTCTGAACATGTTTGATAGTGGAAAATGCTGGGTGAATCCTTTGGATTGATGTGCTTCCAAGCACAATGACAACAATTCCTTAAATTCATAGGATATTTGTCTGTTAGCCTTCAGTTGTCTTTTTATGCTGCTGAAAAGAAGATATGCTTAAGGAAGGTGGACTGCTGATTCATCTTAAAGGGTAATTTTGGTATTATTCATCCTCTACCCTAATTTCTCATGTTTATGTAACGTGATTTTTCTGGACAATTGTGCCCCGTCAAAGTACGTCCACTAAAGTGCTTGTTTTTGCCACTGACAGGCTCAGGTTGTTATTAGTATCTGACAACATTATGGAAATAAGAGATAGACTTTTGTTTTTTTTTGTTTTTTTTTACATATCTTTTTTATTGAGTTTTCTAATTGTCACAAAAGAAAAAAAAACATCAACAGGTCAACAAGGTATACAGTCAAATAATATTACACAAATCCGATACATAGATAGGTAAAATAAATACACAAGAAAAGTAAATACAAAACTAATTAAAAACACACGCCCACACTCCAAAGGATCCAAAGAGGCTTACAGGACAAAGACAAATCCAAAGGTTCCAGTGTAGTCAAATACTACTAAAGGAACTTCCCAGGAGCCTTCTTGTAAGATGATGGTAGACAAATCAGGTTCAAGATACTTTAGGTAGGCTTCCCAAACCCTAAAAAACAGATCCTATTTAGAGTGAAATGCGCATGTAAGTTATTCCAATGGAAATATAACTCTTTGCCCAACTCTGAAACCCATTGTAATAGTATATTTTCTGGCTGCAAATGTAAGTATATTAAATAATCTTTTGTTAGCTGCTGTAGTTGTGTGTTTAGGTCCAAATCAATCAATAGCACGAGTAAGATCCCTTTTGTTTAACCAGGAACAGTCTCTATATTGGTTGACAAAAATAATATTTTTGCACAGAAAAAGTACTTACCCCCATACACATACATATGCACATATCAACAACAATTTTCTCTCACAATCTCACCAGGAATACCACAGACCACTGATGGAAGCTGATCCACGCATCCTCAGCCCAAGGAAGATCCGGCCTATATTTTACCGGATCAGGGAGATCACACAGTGCCACTCAATGTTTCAGATTGCACTGGCGTCACGTGTGGCTGAATGGGACAGCAGTGAGAAAATTGGAGACTTATTTGTTGCTTCGGTTAGTGTGTGTGCATGTGCATGTTTTTGGTATGTATTTTCATATGTGTGAAATAGAAATTCAAATTGGAGGCTTATTAGCTGCCTTATGTGTGTATGTGTTTGTTTGCAATCGTTTGTTTTAGTCAAAAATGCAATCAAAGACTTGCATTCTGGGTAAAGGCGTGTTTTTCTTGGCATTTCTATATAACTTTATAACACAAGCTATGCTACCAGAGTTATAATGAGCTACAGGTTTGATTGAGCAAACAGTGATAGTTTACCCCAAACAAGGAATCAATTACAATGATGAATATCTCCACTGCATCCAATGCCCTCTGGCATACATGTTTACAAATTTTGGCACTAGAATAAGTGTTCAGTGTGAGTTTCTACAGTGTGCTCATCTGTAAGGTCCGCTCATTATTTGCCTATTAGAGGCTGATCTGACCCTTGTCTTGACTGGCCATTATAGTGTTGTTCCATTGATATCCTAAGACCTACAATCGAATGAGGCCACACTGAAAAAAAAGGTGCTGGGACCATGTACTTCTCGTTGAGCTGGCCCTTTTTCATGTAGCAATGAATCTGTACCTGCGGGGCTTGTAGTATGTGAGAGGCAACATTCTGAAGGAGGGTACGAGCAAAGAGGTTTAATTCCTTCATACGATTTGCTAATTTAGCCACCACTCTTCAAACTGCCACTATCAGCTGCCTGGTGTGGGTTTAATTGAGGAGAGAGAATAAATGTCTATCCCACACAGATACAACGCCTCCCACACACACACTCTCACATTCCGCCACCTCATTCCTCTTTGCCCAGCCTCTTAAATGGCTCGTGAAGGGTGTTGCAGTAACCAGGATGGTAAACAAACCAATTTCTTAAAGTACTATACTTAAATAGCCATTTTCTAGCCTCTCTTTACATTGAAATCACTTACGGGTCACCCTGCAAACAGCATGGTTAGCCAGACATTCAAGTTGTCAGAAGAAATTACATGACTGTGTTGATGCTGGTGTAAAGACAAAATAACAAAGGCCTCACAACAGAGCACAAGATGCTCTTACTGTTGGGCTGTTCATGATAAATTCAGATAATTATGCTTGTTTCTGTTTCCACAGTTTTCCAAGTCCATGGTGCTGGATGTATATAGTGATTACGTGAACAACTTCACCAATGCCATGGCTCTCATTAAAAAGGCGTGCATGTCCAAACCAGCTTTTCTAGAATTCTTAAAGGTGAGCATCAGCCCTTTACAATATATTGTGTTTTTCCCCTTAATTTTCAAATTAAATGAACTTAATTGTGTTTTTTGTGTGCTTTTACCTCACCTCAAAATGCCACTAAAACCTACACACGGGTCCTTTAATTAGGCATCATGAACACAGAAAAATAGTGCGATAGTGCATGGAGGGTGCCAAGAACTGATTTAAATGTGCTAAGTTTAACAATTCCCTGTGCACCCAGCATTCATGCATGAGTATGACCTGGATCATTGAGCTGTAATGCTGATTTACAGAACCAGATCACACAGCTGACAGCCCTGCATGTTACTCCAGAGAACACGTGTCCCTCTCTTTCTGTTAAAAGGTTCCTCTGTCTCTCACTGGCAATGTGTGTGACAAACCAAATAATACATTGGCTAGACACAGACTGGAAAAAAACACAGAATCAATGATAGAGTCACATACAGTGTTGCTTTAAAAATATTGTGGAGGCGCTGACTGCATGCACATGACCATAAGCACGCAAGGAAGACTTACAGGGACGGAGACTATTATTTGAATACATTTAGCAGATATTATGAGGTAATATATTCTTTATTTTTGTCAGAAAAATAAAGATCGGACAATACATAAAAATCTCAGAATCATTGTGTCCCATTAGGTTATTATTATTCAGACCAATAGGGGTGTTAGAAGTTGTGTATGTACATAATGTACAATGTAGTGTAACATCATCCAGTTTAGTGGTGAGAGCTGGTGTGGAGGCTGCTGGTACTTGGATGGCAGAACCCGCTGTAGGTGTCATGAGCCTAATCTAGTTCACATCAGCTGTGGGGGGAATTGTCGACTTCAATTCAGTTTTATTTATATAGTGTCAATTCATAACAAAAGTTATCTCATTGCTCATTGAGAGAGAATACACAGTAGCACAGAGCATAGAGATGTAAATAATATTAATAATAGTGGTAATAATACAAATATCAATAAAATAATAATAATAATAATAATTACCACAGGCATGCCATTCCACGAAAACTCACCGTTGTACAACTTTTGATGGTCAATGGGTTTAGACTGCACAAAAATCTGAAGTCGGTCCGACTAAATCCATAGGAGGAGTTCATTAAAGTACAGAGTGTGTAAATCATCCAAAAATGACCATATAATTAAAAATGGCCGACTTTCTGTTGGGTTTAGGGCATCGCTCCAAGGTACGTCCGGAAATGATACATGTGACACAGAAATTGAACATAGGGGCAGCAGGCAAAAAGACCAGCTGAAAGCAATAGAAGGAGAGAGACGAGAAAGCATAAAACTACGCGAGAGGGAAGAAGTCGAGTTAGTAACATGCCTTAATGATATAAGAATGTATACAGGTGGAGAGAGAGAGAGAGGAAAAGAGAGGAGCAGTGTAGGCCTATAGCAGCATAATTAAGAGATGGTTCTGGGCTCACCTGAGCCAGCCCTAAGCTTTATCAAAGAGGAAAGTCTCAAGCCTAAAATGTTGAGATGGTGTCTGCCTCCTAAACGCAAACTGGGGCCTAATTCTACAGGAGAGGAGCTTGATAGCTAAAATCTCTGGTTCCTATTCTACTTTTGGAGACTCTAGGAACCACAAGTAACCCTGCATGCTGTGAGTGCAGTGTTCTAGTGGTGTAATATGGTACTATGAGCCCTTTAAGATATGATGGTGCCTACTTTGTAGGCGACAGACTTGATAGGTCCAATGGCATATCCAGCCTTGCTCATTACCCCTTTTTCTTTACATCAAAAGTGTCAAGTGTTTAAACCCCAAATTAACATAAGGCAATTCCATCAGTTTCAGCATACTGGTAAATGCTGAGGTTTCTTGCTATGCTGTTAAGGTTGCTTGGCAACAAATTCAATTCTACTCAGTAAGGTAGGTGACATTGCTAGAAATATATCTTACAGAACACAGTAAAGTGTTCATTAATTGTATATAGCTACTAAATGTAGTATGTCTATTGCATTGTAATTTGTATCTACATTAGAGGTATTCATGTATCTAAAATGTTTGACTCCATCTGAAATGGAACAGTGGAAAACCTGACATGCATAAATTAATTAATAAAACAGACCCTATCCAGAAGGGCACAGAGAACTGTCAAGCTCAGTCCGAAATGATCTGAGAATAATAAGACTTGATCCAAAAACCATTAGCCTGAACAGATCCAAACTGAGAGAGAACACCAACACTGGCAGCAGCATGATCTGCCACCAATTAACATCAGCTGCACTCGAAAACAATAGAATTGTAATTTCGCCCTGCATTTCACAGTTCAATCTGCACCTTGCCTCAAGGAACAATTTTTTTCCCTGCAATGATCATCAGACATATTGACACACAGATGGCAACACAACAAGACCCTACCTGACCTGATTAGACTGAATATAATGTAATGGACCCGGTCTGACTCAGGTTTTGTTTACTAGGAACCAAGTGGACCCCTGAAACCCTCTAATTTGAACTTCTTCAGTTTCCTCAGCTCTCATGGGAGCAGCCTTGCTTGCGGTTGTCAGTGCCACCTTTGCCCACTTCAGCTCCCAAACTAACCCCAAGCTGTTGGGTGCCTTCTGGCTAGTTACATTAGATAACCCACTATTCCTTGTGTCCTTTGTGGTGAACCTTTGGTTCCCAATACATTAACAACTCCTGGCTGCAGTCCCTGATCCCCGATTCTGCTTGTCACTTTTTCTACTTGGTGGTCCTACACCTCCACCTGAAAAAGACAGATGGTGAAATATATCAGCCAAGGTGATCCTGCTGTTGGTCTAGGCTCCAGTGGTGGGTGGAAACATGACTCAGTTTAGTGTTTCAGATTGGTGATAATTACAGGAAAGACCTCTCTATCAATAGAGAAAATTCTGGCCATGACCAGAGATCAGTCAGGTGAACTACTGCTGCTTTGATATCATCTCAGGCAGTGTTATGGTTTTAGACACTCTCTGTGTTAGACAGGTTTGACTGAAAATGACTACCCTCCTTACAAGAGAGATAGAGAGGTTCTCCTTAAAACCGTTCTCACCCACTCAACTGTCTCTCTTCCTGACACTGGATCTAGCAGATTAAAATAGTAACTTGAAGATCACTGCCTTCCTATCCTCACCTGTGATTTAATAGTTGGGTGGCTGCTGCTGACTACTGTTATCTCCTTGTAGTGATTGTGTATAACATGTTTTCCTAAATTGGTGTTTTTACAACAATAGGGCTATTCAACTAAATTGTTCAAGGGGCCACCTTTTCAGAAAGCTAGGGCCCAGGGGGCCAGACATTTTACTGAGCTATTATTGTCTTTATTTATGTACACTTTACACAGTGCTCCACCATATTTTCGAAACCTTTATTTTGTTACATTTCAAAATGTGCCTCATTATAAACTAAAAAAGAAAATAAATGGCCCATCTTTAAGTAATTAGGCCAAGTACTTAATTTCATTCATATTTTAAACAAATATAATTTGGTTGATTTTGACATCTCTTACTGAGCTCCACAACAGTATTTCCTGTAAACATGTATAATCTTTCTTGTTTTCTGCCTACATCTACTCCATCTTCAATGAACTATTTCACATATTTTAAACAGACAGATCATCTAACTTGCACCAAATCGATTTAATATTTTCCGGTTCTCTTTAACTAGCCTACAAGCCTATGAGCTAGTGATGAGAGAAATTGCACATCTTTGACTGGGCAGTGGCAGTGAATGCCGGTTCATATGAAGCGAGGGCAATCCGCAAACAGTGATATAAATGCTCGTTTGTCAAGGAGGCAGCTGGAGGAGCTGGATTTGCAGGCAACAACAGCAGCTTGCAAAGGAAGGCTTTCGTCGTCAATAATGCATGTTTGTGATTGGCTATTGCAGCACAGGAGTGCTTTGCTGGCTTGAAGGATTTATTATGGCAAAATGTCTGATATCTGCACAATTTATTTTCTTCGGGTTTTAAATTTATTGTTTATTTAAATTTATTTGTAAAAATAACTAATCTGCAAGTCAGTCTGAATTAGTTGATGGGCCGGAGTTGGCCCGCTGTCTGCCAGTTGAATAGTGGTAAAATTAGCCTGCACAGTTAATTGAAATATTATCAAAATCGCAGAAGGTGCAATTTTTTGATTAGCATTATAATGAAGTACTGTAGTGCTGCAGAATGCCACTGCCTACACATCTTGTTCTCCAGATGTAAGAAAACATTGTTGGTATAGACCCCAAATGCCACATGATCATGATTTTAATAGCTAATAGTTAATAATCACAATATAATTTTTTTTACAATATCATGCAGTCCTATGTAAATCTCCCAAAGGCTGACACAGAGCTTCTGTGGTCAAAGACAAGCTGTGTCAGAGATAAAATGCCACAAGGTGACTGCTGCTGTTACCACTGTTTATAAACCAACTATCTGGAATACAGCAGGAAATGATTCACAATACACTGGCGGGCTAGTGTTATACTTGTGCTAATACTGCTACCAAGACTTTCTTTTACTCGCTCACAGTGACATGAAAAGAACTTAAGATTGATTTTATTGCACAGTGTATGTATTTTACTTTCACTTTCAAGTCTGTTGACCAGTGAAAATGTTTCTGGTCAGGGTGTGTTGGAGTGTTTTTGCCTACCTGTGTAATTGTTTCACAGGGCTCCCCACAGGTGGAGCCCTCTAATCTTTGCATCTTGCTACTCTACACTCTATAACTTCATTGATGACTAGTGAGGTCACATTACTCCTTATATACAGTAGACCTAGCGCAATGGGAGAATGTTAGATTTACCCTAATGGTCTCATTAAGTACAAGTCAATCTGAGTGAACTCTGTATGTGGCTGAGCCTTTAGAGCCTGTCAGTTTGCTCCACTTGTTCTTGTAGGGCTAGGGTTACAATGTTCACTCATGAATATCTTGAGAGTACATGAGCCATTACATATATCTGTACCTATCCTGTGAATATTTGCCAACTTAAGGACGTAAGTTCCTGCCCTATGTAGATTTTCACAACTGCTTTATTTTTTAATAAGAAGACGTCACCTTTTAAAATGGTGGACGGACATTTTAATGAGAATTCAATGTTGACAGACTCAGATATCATCATAATTTGGACCAAATGCTTTGCCTTTAAAATGGTGTAAAGATTATAATATAATTTGATGATGCCCATTATGATGATGGTGATGTATGTGACTGAAGGTCTAATAATGAGAAGATCATGACCAAAAAAGTAGAGGTATTTATCATTCATTTCACTCAGCTGAAAACTCTGATATTTGTGAAGTTAATAGACTGCAAAATTAAAGGATAGGAAAATGAAAATGTTGGCTGAATCATATTACAATTATCAAAATCTCAGGCAATATCTAGTCTAAAATTTTAGAATGTCAATATCAATCCATTTTATTTTATAATATGACATTTTAATTAAATTGATATCCAGTTCTAATCTGTGTGTCATCTTAAAAGTGCAAAAAGTCTCCTAACCCTAAGGGAAAATATGTAAACAGATTATATGTTAACTATTGCAGTGTATGGCAGACATCAGATCTCTTAAGTGTCAGCAACAATTCTTTTTTCTTATTTCTGTCTCAGAGTTGATCTTACCTTTACTACCATACCATCTATTAAATGTGCCCAGTGGTATGCCTTTTCATACTGATGGTGTCATTGTGGCACAGACTCGACTCTGAAACGATATCTTCTCCTGACCTACGCCTACAGTAATACATTAGACATAACGCACTCAAAAAATTTCGTCTTTCATACTCTCATATGACTAAAAGACCCTGATTTTCATACCTTATTCACCCACTCACACGCCTTCAGGTGGCCTATAGAGGATTCTGACAAGCTCCTTTTAAAGTAGAAATAACAAAGTTTCCTCTTAATGTGCAAGAATAATTTGCAACTGGATGCTCTATTTTAATTTTTTTTTCTTTTTGTTTCCAGAAGAAGCAGGCATCTAGTGTTGACCGGATCACACTGTATGGTTTGATGGTTAAGCCCATTCAACGATTCCCTCAGTTCATATTGCTCCTGCAGGTATAAAATTTTGTTTTTAAAGGGCTAGTCATTTCCTTTGTTTTAATGAAGTAAGTCTCTTCAAGTCTTGGTAGCTAAAACACTTCCAATATGAGAAACTAGAGTCAAATTAAAGATTCAGCACATACTCTAATAAAGATGCAAAGCTGCAAGGCCACAGAATTGATTATGGATTTTATCTTACCCAAAGTACAGGAAGTTGTACCTCACAAACTTTTACACTGGGGTTAGCTAGAGCTTGAAAAGCAGCTAGCCACATCAGTTTTTCATAGTGCTGGCTTTACATTCCGACTCTTCCACTTTCTATTCTGAGCAAAGATTTGGATTTGAGCTTGACTTGCTAGATCTGCTGTAGCTAATTTCATCCCTCAGTAGGCATTGATTATCCATGAATTCAGAAGATAAGTTATGAATGTGAATCAGGCATTTTCTTCTAGCCTAAACTCAGTACTCCAAAGAGGAAGTGAATCATACATTACAGGGAACTAGAGCTCAAAGCACTAAGGTACATCTGAGATGCATATCAAGACAACACCAAGCTTCCACTGGGTCATAGGTTCAGTAAATATAGACATACAAGCCACAAAGTCTACAGTTAGACAGACTTTGATCATTTGGAGTTTAAAAATTGTTTTTAGTGGTTTGTTTTAGCCAACACTGCTTACAAAAGGTAGAACATGCAACACAATAAGCTGTACAGTTTACATAACCACTGGAAAGTCAGTGTGGTGTACACAGTTACCTAAATCCTTTAGAATCTGTGACAGTCCCACACCTAAACTTAAAGAAAGTATTCAACTCAGATTTGAACTTATCAAGGCAAAACAACACTCACGCTAGAACACATTATTTTGTTACAATTCAGTATATTGCAGGATACCGAGGAAAGTCTTAAATCATAAACAATTTGTACTTTTTACTTTTCTTTACTTTAAACTTTTCTTGTGACCTTTTTTAGGACATGCTTAAGAATACACCGAAGGGCCACGTGGATCGCCTGCCCCTGCAGCTTGCTCTGACAGAGCTGGAGATGCTGGCTGAGAAACTGAATGAACAGAAACGAGTAGCTGACCAGATTGCAGAGACTCAACAACTAGCCCGAAGCGTCAGTGATCGCCTGCTCAGTAAGGTGACTGAATACACGTGCACATGCGCGCGCACTTGCACATATGCCCCAATCAAATCAACTGTGAGCCAGACTCGGAGCCCTTTAACTCCTCTGCGTTGTTATCACTGTGAGCCAAACACCTATAAATTAAACTAGTATATAGCAGTTGCTTATATCACTATCCCACACATTAATCTAGGAAGGCATTTTTATTTAGAGAAATTATCTCCTAGAAATGATGCCCATTATCATCCCTAAACAGTACCAAATGCAATGGCAGAGGCGTTGCTTCTCCATTACCACACTGAAATTACCGTCCTGCCGCTGCAAATCTGAACAAATGCTGCTCTGAATAAGAAGAATTAGGGGGTAAATGAGACATTTAATTGGAAACTGTAAGAGAGCTATCTCTTTCACCCTGTCACTCTGCTCCTCTCTCTCTCCACTTTACCTCCCGTCTATTCCCCTCTTGCACTTCCCTGCTTATTCTCTTACTTTCTTACTCCACTTATACACTCTTTTCCTCTTTCTCTAGTGTGACTACATCTTACTCTGTCTTCTTCTCTCTCTCTCTCTCTCTCTCCCCCTCCCCCTTTCTTAATGTCTCTCTATCAGCCCTTGCTTTCCAGGACTCTGAGATGAGCTGATTCGGCCAATCTCCTCAACTCCACACAGAATTCCATTTGCTGCGGTGACACTGCAGAATTCCAATAGGAAACAGTCTCCTCTATTGCCCCCATAACCATCCAATGAAATATTCATTCTTTGTCTCAAAGTATCTAAGTCGCCGGAATAGGACAGATAACAATGTGAGAGAGACTAGGTTTCGCACACATTCACAAAACACATGCAATCCCACTCACACATTCACATGGCATGGTGCAATGCCCTCTGTACCTACTGAAGCTTGAAAACTTTATGGGTGTATGCTTATAGCAGCGCACCTCTTGAGGGAGCTGTACGGTTTTGTGGCAATCAAATGGCAGTCCCACTCGGGCTAATGAGTCATTTTGTGTGCTATCTGAGTTCAGCCAGAAGCTGCACTGCAGGATGTAGAATGGACACAGCAGCGAGATTCATTATTTCCTAAATATTTGCCTTTTGAACAAACACAAACATCAAAGGATCAGGATGTGAACTCCATATGTGGACGTAACCTGCTGCTTGCAGTATTGTGGCTTCACTTAAATTGTGATGAGCCTGGCTTAGATTGGTGCAGTATGCATACAACTAAAAGTACTGATTTAGGCAGTCATAAAAGAAGCTGGACCAAAGTGATAAAAGAACGCTTTCTGTTGCTATTTCCCTTTGCCAAACATATGGATGACTGGAAAGCACAGCATGTGCCAACATACTGTAACATAAATTGCATCTGTTATTGGATTCTTTAACTGTGTCTGTGTGTGTGTGGGTGTATTTGTGTAAAGGTGTGCATGCAACAAATTGTTCATGCATGTATATCTATTCGTAGTTGCCTTGTTGTGGTGGAAATGATTTTGTGTCCCCATGCTCATAAGCTAAGCCAGTTTGGACTCTGTTGCAGTGGTATGGTAGATAACATGGTACAAACAAAAAGCTAGAGAATGACCTGAAGCACGTGTTGAAAGTATTTATTTAAAAAGAAATGTTTGCAAGGCAAATGTGCATTCTCTCTTTCACTAAGTTTGCTTAATGAATAGGCTAGATATGTGTGTTTGTGTGTGTATGTGTGTGTGTGTGTGTGTGTGTGTGCCTTGTGTGTGTACATATACACACATTAAATGACCTTCAGCAGCATGAATTTGTTGCTAATCCCTGATGAGACATCTGTTCCTCCAAGCCTGACTTCTGTGTCCTCCAGGCACTGAACTCTGGAGGACTGGCCCTTTGTGATGCTGTCTTCTCCGCCTCTGATCTGATTGCTGTGTCCCTTTTAGCAACTGAACTCGGAGCAGGGGTCACTGGTCCTTTGTGAGACGCTTATTGAGACTGTGTATGGCGAGCGGGGACAAGTCCTAAAGTCGAAGGAGAGAAAGGTCTTCCTCTTTGATGATGTACTCATCTGTGCCAACATAAATGTCAAGTAAGTCCCTCTTGTGGAGCAAGTCGAGCTCAGTGCTCTTGCATTCAAAAAACTTTGCTAATTTGATCGTAATGTGTAGTTCTAGCATGAAGTTGTCTAAGCTTTGAAAGGAGAGTCTGCTAAACTGCTCAGTTAGGTGAAATAGCTATTAGGTGGCACAGGGCTCTTACGTGATGCCCTAGGTTTTGCAAGGATATTTTGGCAAACTGCATAGGAAAGAGAAATAGCTGCAAGGGGTTTTGAGCACTATCTGGAGTTGCAGGAGCTTTATCAGCTTTAAACAAATGGTAGAATGCCTAACTACAGCTACAGGAGTCTTAGATTACTGACATAAAACATTTTTTGGTTTCTTTCCAATTTATCTTATGTGACAGCACCATTGATCACATATCCCTCCCCCTACCCCCCACTCCACCACCACCTCCTTTCAAGAAGTAAACAGGAAAGGGATTTTGTATATTTTACAAACCTCCTGTCAAAGATGTTGCTTAAAGCCCTCTTCTTTAGCCTTCAAAGTAATTATCACTCTACATCTCATTCAACTTGATTGTCCCAAAGTTGACTTTGTCTACCCTCCAGGATCTTGAGAAACCGATCACAATGTTGATTGTCTGCGTGATTACTGGAATACATGAATAGCAATGAACTCCTCCTCATAGCCAGGGGTACAATTTTGGCGGGGAACATGGGTGATCATACAGATTTCTAATTCCCACATTTTTTCGTGACATTTTAAAGGCTGTCTTCTCCTATGGAGTGCTAGGTGTAGAGCTGTTAGCAAGATGCGGATAGGGTGGGATTTTCCCTCCGGTTTGTTTCCCTCTAAACTTCCTGCTCTAATTGTTTTTTTTCTTATCTCCACCAGGGGGCCTCCAGATATCAGCAGCCTGGTCCCTGTTGGCCCCAAATACACCATGAAGTGGAGCGCCCCCTTACAGCAGGTGCAAGTAGTAGAGGTGGGGCAGGAGGGCTCTCAAAGCAAAGACACCTTTTTCCAACAAAGCGGGGCCAAGCGGCCAGGTGGTGCATTTACATCAGGTAAAAAACAAAAAAAATGCCAACCAGTCCTATCTCATTCCTTTCCCTAATGTGCCATCCTCTATGTAATCTCATCACTTGGACTGACTTTTATTCTCAGTCCCTTACTCTGACTCAGCAAAGCTGATCTGTTTCTGTTCTCAAGTGTCCCACGGAGGACTGGAGACGCATGCATGCTGCTTGTCACTCTGATTGAGGATGTGTTTGTGAGGAGGATAGTGATGACGGTCACTTGTTCCCATCTGCCTAGGGTCTTTTATCTTGGAGAGAGATGTGGGGGTAGAGAGCCCCCTGCCGCAGCATCCCCACAGTCTCATTTCATTCTCTGATAGAACACAAACACATCTAGAGTGGAATCATCAATCTGCAGAGATTATTCCCTCCCTTTCCAGGCCCAATTAGAGAGCCAGTAGAAGTAGATAGGAATCGGTGGTTGAAACACTAGTTCTCCCACCACCCCTCAGTAAACTCGGGTGTATACAGAGCTTGACGAGATCCCTGATAAATGTGCCATGGGAAAAGGGAGATACAAAGCCTTATCAGGATGTAATGGTACAGGATTTTCAAAGTTGCAGCTCTATGACTTAAATAATAATGATGCCTTCCTCAGAGCTACCCGTGTCATGTTCAGCAAGTAGCTACTGCTTTGAGAGCTGGTCTAGATTCTCACTGGATTAAGTTGCTCGCTTTTGTGCAGGTAAAGTATACTCGTATACGCACAACTTTGCTGCAAGGTTTTGGGATCATTTAAGGTTAGCTCTCAATGCAGCTGTCTCCCTTCCTTTACCTGCTTCTAACTCTGAGAATGTTATGCCTCACAGAGGATGCTGTATTCTTACTCAGACATTCCCTCTTCTTTTTTTCACCTTTTCGACACGGAGTGGTCACCTTAATCATCCAGAAACCTCCCTGAACATCTGTGGGGTCCCAAATTTTCATTCAGACAGGCTGTCCAATCTATTTATAGTTTCATCCCCTGTGATGTCATTCAGTGGGGTGTCTAGTCTAAATCCTTCGTTCCCTCAGCATGGTTCAAAATTGAGTCATTTTTCATCTTCTGCAGACCCTGGTGCTACTCTTGATTGAAGAAAGCTGGCCTTTAGGGAAATGCTGGCCCATCTTGCTCCATCCCTTTGTCTGTGCCTATACCAGGCTGTCTCTTCGTCTGTCCCTAACAACACACAGAAAGCCGACCAATGTATGCACTCTTTTTGTGAAAGCCGAGTGTTCCAGTTGTTTACCCTCATGCTGTCTTTCCTTCATTCTGCCCCCATTACACCCCCATTATTGCTGATTATTATTTGACTTGCTGTCATGAGTGCAGTTTTTTTTCTCAGATGTGTACCAGTGGGCTTTGGCTATGGACCAGACTAGGGTTTTCAATGCAGGTGTGGAAGCTGCATTGTCTTTAAATCCACTGGCTAGCGTCACTGGCACAGCAGCTGAGTGCCAAACTGCTGACTTATTCCAGAGAAAGAAGGGATGGACCCCTCTGGGCGCTTGCCTTCCACACCAGTCAGCTACGTGCCTGGCGGCTGGTGTGGATAGCCATGTCTGAGTGTGGAAACCATATCCTGCCTCACCAACGGGATTACGCTGGATTACAACTCAGCACATTCACCTCTCAGGCCGTAGCCAACTACAGGCCCTAGAGGACTCAAAAACCTGCTCAGGGGTCCAGGCAATCCCTTTGGAGAGGACAGGAAGACATTGTTCTTGCAACTCACAGCACACCCTTTTATATTCAGATGTCTTACCTATTGATTTCTTTGCACATATGACAGATGTTACTGGCTGCCTGTGACAAAGATCCCATTAAACCCCAAAAGCTACAATGGAGCTCTCGAATTGAATTGAACAATCCCAGCCTACCCCTCTCTTCTTCTCACTCCTTTTCCTTTTACGGCTTTACTCTCACTCCATTTATGCACGCGGATAGACAAAAGGCGGCATGTCCCATCAGTGGAGCATCCCTCACTAAGCCCGCCTACAGGCTCAGCTCTTCTGCTGCTTTATTATGTAGCAGGGGTGACAGTGCAGGACAGCTCTGGAGCAAAATCTACCTGCAGAATTTAATTAGGCAGTTCGCATGGAATCTGCTGCTGGGGAGATGTGGGCCAGGGGAGCTAGGACGTCGGATGGCAGACAGGAGGAGACACAGCTATTGATTTGCGGCAGTAAGAGAGAGAGACTTTGAAGGTAGCGGGCCTCAAATCGATGCTGAATTTTGCGTCTAATGAGACACCTGCATTGCTTTTGGCCAGAAAAAGGGCATCATAGCTCCAAATAACAGTTTTTCCATCTGATTTTTTTACTCATAAATTCACTCTCTGTAGTTCAACAAATAATGAAGATCGATCCATCTACACATTGAACCTCTTTTATTAGTGTCACTGGAGTTTCAGCAAAAGCAACTTTTCTTTCTGCACTTCCACTAGTTCTCTGAGGCAATGTCATTGTTTTCTCTGAGTGTGTAAAACACTGAACTGTATATTGCATGTCTACATCATATATATATATATATATATATATATATATATATATATGTGTGTGTGTGTGTATATATGTATGTATAGGGATATGGTTTTATCCCTGTGTATCCAATACCTTTGTGTTTTGGACAGTTTTTCAAACAAAACAAGTAATTTGAAGAGATCACCTTGAGCTTTGTGAAATTGTAAAGCCCATTTTTTCATTGTTATTTGACAAATTATAGGCTAAGTTACTTTTGTTGCATGCAATATGTTGGTGATATCACAAATTCTTAGGTTTTGTGTGTTGTCCACCTCTTAGGTAAAGTGATTCTTGGCCCTCCACGGCTTTACCAGGAGCTACAAGAACTGCAACATGACCTTTCTGTCGTGGAGGAGGTCACTCTTCTTGTGGGCACACTACAGGGGATGTATCAGGTACTTGTCACTTCATGTTACAGTTACACTGCACCTGTCTTACAGGGAAATGTGTATCATACAACATATATAATGCAACAGTCAATGGAAAGGCAAGATTTCATCCTTTTGTTTCCTCAGTCTAACTGACTCTACAGGCCAAACACCACTACACAGGCTAGTCCTGTTCTCTCTCGGTTTTCTTTCATTCAAATTGGCCGGTTAAAAAAAATAAAGTGCCCACAGACTGACCTTCAAATGTGCTCTCCTCCAAAAACTGCTTTCAGTCTCACAAATTATTTATAAGCCAGTTATCTCAAGATATTGACTCATATATGAAAATATGTGTATACATAATATATGAAAAATGGATGTATTCTGTAAACTGCAGCTTACTTTACAATAGCTCAGAAGCTCTGAGAACACTCCACAGAATCACAAAGACAGCCAAGACAAAATTGAAGTATGCACAGTTAATTTAAATTGTCGGATTGAGTGCAAACTAAGAGATCAAGTTTAGATGGTACAAGGATAACCATTTGGGGAAATCTCTTTCTGCTATTCCCCTCAAAGAAATTGCAAAATGATTCTAGATGTTTAAAATGGGATCAAAGAAAATACCCTACGCTTCTTGAATCATCAGTTTCTAAAAGCATGAAGTCTCTCCTCTATCTCCTTATCAACAGTGCCACAGTGGTGGTGTGAATGAGATGTTCTCTGATTAACTGCATGCAAGTGTCAGATTTGCTGTGTTGCAGAAGAAACCGGCAGCGTCCCTCCTGTAGCGTTCAAATCAGGACACTTCCCAGTAGTCTGCCACTAACACATTAACAGTACCATACACTACATAACACATCCAGGGAAGTATACTCCAGCAATCACCAAAGAGCCTCTCAGGCTAATGGTGGCACCTTTGCCTCTCTGCACTTAATGAGCACAATGTCCTCAGGAGGAGTGATATTGGCCTGGCACTAAATGACTGATTTTCACTTTCCACCCAGTTATAATATTGTCCACGGAACAAATAGATAAAATACTTCTGCACAGCTCATTGACTTTAGAAAATTGATTTGATTCTGTTTGACTTGGGGGACTAGGTTTGTACAATGGATGCTGGTGTTGAAGTAAATTCAGCGTTACATTTGAGGGGATAAAAATGCCACAACCATGTAGCTTCAAATAATGTACTGCAGTTTGATATGAGTGGATGTATGGTGGTTCGTGTGTAAGAATATCAAAATGTAAGTGCATCTACAGTATCCCCCTGTGGTCAGTATGCATGGAATGCGCTTGTATCTTTCATAGATGACCTATATGCTACAGCTTAGAAACAAGTTTTAACTGTGTGTTTTTCCATCAAAGAACCTGAACACCACTGTGGCCCAGGACTGGTGTCTGGCTCTGCAGAGGCTTATTCGCATCAAAGAAGAACAAATCCAGAGTGCTAACAAATGTCGCTTACGCCTGCAGGTGCCTGGCAGGCCAGACAAGTGAGTAGCTTCTCACATACAGATGTGCTACAAGTAAAATATGCTGTATATGTTTGGGTATGAGAACATAAATGAACACAAAATCAGCAACAGCAACAATACATCCCTTGTTGGTAACTGATTTAAAGAAGTAAAAAAGATTTTAATGATGATGATTATAAAAATAACAAGACAAACTGTCAAACTGGCTGTCACCCCCCCCCCCCCTTTAGCTATATACTGTATCTCTCTGTATATAACTTGCTTCTTTTAGATAGTTGATAGTAAAATGATAGTGGCACTAAATATAGTAGGAAAGAGAGGGATGGCTAAAAAAAACAGAACATTGTAATTACATATATGCACTTAGATCACTGGGCCAACAAGACATTCTAACTTTTTGTGAATAAGAGGCGAGAACAGTTTACTCTGTCGTGAGAGGGTAATTACCTGACTCAAATAATTAATTTCCTTCAGTACTAGGATGGAATAATAATTTGCCTCCACAAAATGTTTCTTTTGCAGGATTTAATTGAGACCCTTTTGTGTGTCAGACTTTGTCTAACATTGGACCATAGTGCATAACTTTTCTCAGTTGCTCAACTAAGATCCATATTATTATTATTAGTTTGCGGTGTCTGTAAAAAAAAAATATCCAGCATTTGGGAATGTAGCATATGCTTCTATGCTACAGTACTATAATTGAACTCCTGGTTGTAAGGATACTCTTGTAAAACACCTTTAGTTTTTATATTAGATTTTACAAGAGTTAATACACATAAGTAAATAGTGATATGTTAAGTTAATAACCTATAGGGTTTAGTTTGTAAATGTATGGCTTTTAAGTTCTTGCATTTCAACGATTACCACTAGTTTTACTTCATCAGACCAAACACAAAACAGCAGCAGTTGCTGAGCATATATGCAAGCCATAGCAGGTTACCTTGTCACACTAAGGGTGTTGAAGTGGTTGTCTTAACATGTCAAAGTAGATCCTGGAGGGTAGAGTGACTGCTGAATGACTGAAGGGCTACTTAGAGAAGAACAAAGATGGCAAGGAAAGAGCATATGAGTAGCTTATAGTACTGCACAAGAACTGGGAATAGCAAATAATGGCAGATTATAATGGATCCCATTTCGTGGCTTCTGGTGGGGATTGGATAAGAAAGAGGCAGGGGAGGACAAAAAGAGAAAGATTGCGATAAAAAAGCCAGAGCCCCGCTGAAAGAGACTAAGCAGGAGAAGGAGAGGAAGAAAGGAAGAAAGAGTGAGAGAGATGATCGACCCCCCCAATGAAAGACTTGGCTCTCTGCCGGCAGGGCAGTGGCAGTCAGAAGAGTGGGCCTAATGCTTCAGAGCCAGAGAGAATCTAACTGTGCCAAGCCAAGCTAAAGTGACAGCTTGAGCAGCGGAGCTGTGCAGATCAGTTCTCCCACATCTCCCAGCTTCCTCGTCGGCTGTCACACCAGGCCTGCAGGGCCAATCTGCTTACTCAGATGTTTGGTGGAGCCAGATGTCATGCTTACAAGAGAGTCCCCGAATTCCCCTTCAAGGGGTACCCTATTTGCTGAGTTCTTGTGATAATGTCATTAGCAACTAATCTGACAAGGAGATTTCCCACCTCTACATATGTCCAAGCTGTAGATTTGTATTTAAAATTTAAATAATGTAGAGCTGCACTGGAATCATACTTGGAGATGGCCACAGAGTTTTTGTGGAGAGGTAAAATATAACAATGTCAGCTGAAAGAAAGAAATCTCCTATAGGGAAAAAGAGCCAATTCTGGTTGTGTGATAGCAATCTAATTGAAGCTGGGCCTCTGTGTCGGGTGGCTGGACCGGCAGTGAGCCTCGGGGCTGGGGGTGACAGGTGGCACAGCGGGTGCCCAAACCATTCTGACACTACCCAGGGTGCGGCAGTGGCAGATTGCAGGGGAGAACAGCGGGAAGACTGGCTCTGTCTCTGTCACAAACACACACACATACGTTGGTTTTCCCTTATTATCTGTCTATGTTTTGTTACTGAAATGAGTAACAATCTAGGGCACAACAATGCTTCCAGAGTATGAGCATGCTACATTTTTTTACACGTGCTTTCTGCTGATAAATGCACCTGCACACAAGAAGGAATGGAGCTAAGACAAAGAAGCAGACACATACACACTTGTGCGCAAAGCCGAGCCTTTGCTCTGCTGGTGAGAGAGTGGGACCACAGCAGGGACCCCCTGTACTGAGTTGGTCCCCTCCTGTCTGGCCGCAAGCAACTCTCTGCAGTCAGGCAGCACATCACAGCCTCCACTCTGCAAACAGAGTGAGGACGTGGAGAGAATCCTGACTGCTGCCTCAAAGGCACCAGCCTACGTGTGACAGCAGTTCATTAACATCCTCTTTTACTGCGTCTGCTGGAGCAACCACAGGCATAGATACATGGGGCCATACTGGCAAGCGACAGATAGAGTTCAAATTTCATACTTTAACCAAATGTGTTTCTTCAAATGTGTTACTTCATCCTCTATTTCAACTAGAATACACGAAGAAACATTATTGTAAGCCTGAAACCTCTTTTTTTCAAGGTCCCTTTTAAGACTACCTGCAAGGCGCATAGCAGATCTTGCATTCTTTCGGGCTTCATCTTTAGTTAGTACTGGCTGAGAGTCTTGTCCAAACAGACATGCTCCCAAAGAGGCTCTGGAGAGTCGTTATGACTCGTCTCTGGTTGTTCCATGTGTATGAAGAGAGGTGTGCTGGCAGATAGAAGCATGAGATGGATCCCACAAAAATGGTTGGTCTTCCATATTACAAGTAAAAGATTATTTTTGCTTATCTCTAGTGGCATCTAGCCTTACAGATATTTTTAGTTTTAGTTGTCCAGACTATCCCCCTGTTCAATTTCAGCTTCCAATAAAATGGGGGTAAATAGAATTAAATTTGAGGCACTCAAATCTCTGTCCCCGTTACTCTGGATACTTGATGGACTATGTCCTCATCTAACTCTTAGAAAGACATCAAAGTGTACTTCTCACAATGGCGGAATGTTCCTATAACATTTGTCGCATCCTTGTGCTTTAGTGAATTAATGGTATGTAAATAGCACTCCACCTCTGCACCCACCCCCACCCCCACCCCAACCTCTGCTCCTCTGTTTTTAGCCTTATTTATGCAGGGACAGCTTGCTGTTTTTTTCTTCTTGTTTTCACATTCACACATGTAGACACATTCACACCTGGAAGCGACCAGGAATAACCACAGTCCTCTACTTTTAGCAAATTATCAGGGCTGTGGGGCCGGGGCTGAAGGGCACCTACGGTACATTTTCTTTGGTCAGCTGTAGTGGTAGTTGCTGCTGCTTGAGTAGTCTAAACAAATTGGGGAAATGTGCTTAGCTCATTTACTGAGGTGGTATTTTATCTGGTCTTCACATACTGTTTACCCTAGATTCATTTTAACATAGAAGGCTTTTGTTATATGGTACATATACTCAGCTTTTGCCCCTTATACTTTATACCTCATGACTATATAAAAGAAGTGGACGTAGCCACCATGACTTCACCCATTGTTTGTGGACTACCATTTTTAAGCCACTTTGGCTGTCGCCGAGACAGGCATAGCTACGCCTCACAGGAAACAACCATTTAGTGCTGGAATTTGAACCAAGAAACTCCAGATCTTTGTTATTTTCAGGCAAATTTTGTACCACTTACAGAGAATCCTGTGTCTGTTTGTGTACAATCCTGTCACCTGTATAAATTATATTCAGTCTAAACCAAGCGAGAAGCTTCCGGTCAGCGATCTGATGCCAGCGTGGAAGTCCCTGAAACCTGCATTCTATTGAACAGCCAGCAGGGTGCGGCTTTTCTGGTTGCAAAAAGAAGTCTGGCTCCATTAGAAATAATGGCAAAATGATCCTACTTCTCACCTGAATAATTACCTTCAGTAAACACTTTCCTGTTAAGTTTATGGTCTCAATCGCTAGTTTCATGTCTTCTCCAATACAAAATGATGTTCATTTAGTAAATTATGGTCCCATTTATTTTAAAATAGACAGAGTATGCTTCAGGGCAGGATTACCTATGATTGACAAGTCGTTACCACGGCGACCTGTCAATCAGGGTAGCGCTGACTCGTACCCACGGCACTGTGTAAATTTAATCAGCGCCATTGAAAAGCTTATTTGGTGTTGGCTGTTCACTTTCTCTGGTGAATACATTTAGTTTTAAGACTGTTGTTTGCTAGACAAAATTGTCAGCCCTGTTAAAATGACAGTTAATAACAGATGTACCTAGCTAAGCAAGCTAGCTAGCTAGTTCTGCACATGGCCACGTCCAGTGCCGCTGGTTGCAAAAACTCAACATGGTGGCGGCCTATCGGCCAAACTCAAGGCTTCAAAATGGCAGTCCACAAACCAACGGGTGACGTCACGATGACTACGTCCACTTCTTATATACAGTCTAAGGTCTGAACCCAAGCTATTCAAAATCTGTTTACTTGAATGGGCAGAGGTTCTGATAGTCTAGTTGCACATCTGCCACTACAGTGGACGCTAGTGTGACATGCCATACACTACCACCCTCTGGTAAGCTGTTGTAAGTGCTACTTAAATTTGTCAAAACCAAGATGGCAGACGGACAATCAGAAACGCTGAGCAGCTCAGGTAAATCTTGCCACTCTTTCAATTATAGGAGACCCCTGCAGCTAAATAAAATTTGGTAGCATCTAGTAACAACTAATTTTAATTACTACCTTTCCAAGAATTGATTCTATGTTGGGAGGAAAATACAATTAATCATCAGTCCACTAAATTGGACATTATTCATCACTGGCTATATGTAAACTACAATTAACTACAACCGCGAAAATACGTCATGTGCAATAACTTTTTTGGATGTAAATCCATGGATTAATATTATTAGAATGTAAAACACAAAACAAAAACAATATTTTGTGCAGATGAGTTCCATTATGTGAGTAACATTTAATGTCTTGCAGCAAATAATAGAAAGGTATTTGGGATAGTGCAGTAAATTCCATCAGAATCAAGTAAGATGGCAGTGATAATGAATGGCTGCCAGAAATAGGAGAATCCCCAAATGCAGCAGATAGTGGAGCTGAAGATGCTGAGAAAGAGAGAGGCTGAGGAGGTAAGTTTTTTTGTATTGCTTTAAACAGTATTAGAAAATGTTAAAATATATGACCACATTGAGGATTAATACAAATTATGAATTTTAATAGTCAGACAATATTAATTCATATAGCTCTTGTTTCGTGGGACACCACCGGAGATTTAATTCATCCAGAGTCTCTGGATCTCTGGGTAGCGTTTTAATAATAATACAATTATTCACTAGTGATCAGTTAGTTAATAATCGCTCAATTATCTTACATCAATCAGTCCGTCTCAAATTGAAGGGGTAAATTCTCGTTACAGGGACTTGGAGTTAAGCAATACACACACACAATTCCTGTGATTACGGTGAAATTTATTAACTAACTAAGGATGAATATAAATGCGGTTAAATATACATCAAAGAAATAAACAATGGCAAAACAATGAGAATGTGGAGTTCTATTGTGGTGAGAATTTGATTCACACGGGCAGCTAATGAACGCAAGCTATGAGTTTTAAGAGTTAAAGATAATCTATTAACAAACTATTGGACATCACTGGTCGCAGAATGCCTTGGTTTGGTCTTACTGCTTGTTGTTTCTCCCAGCCGGGTTGCTGGTCGGCGGCCTCACACTGGCGGAGGTCCGTGCTTTCTCGGTTAGGACAGCTTAAAGCCGTCGGTCGGTCGCTTTCTCTGCCAGGGAATTGCTTGTCGGCTTATTGAAGAAACTTGCAGTGGGGGCATTTACAACCCTGGCTTGGGTTAGAGGTTTGGTCGTCCTTTGTTACTGCTTCGGTGGGAGCAGTGTAAGTTAGCTTAAAAAGAACTTGGTCGTTCTTGAATTAAACTAGTGTAACTTAACGGTCTGATAACTTTTAACAACGAAAAGAAAAGAAAAAAACAAGTAAGTTGCTGGAAACGAGGGAAAAGGCAGAGGTCGCGGCGCTTCGCGTGTGTGGCTTGAAACGAACAAAGAGCCTTCGCTGCGCCGGGTCGAACTTCTTAGGGCATTGCCAAGAGAGGGAGCACGCTGGGCGCGTGCCGAAGCACAGGTGAAGAGGGCAAGAGGACCAAGAGAACAAGAGAACAAGAGAACGTGTGTCGCTGCTTTTGTTTGTTGGGGCGTGGTTCCCAGAGGGCAGTCGTTTATTCCCCTGAGGGCTTGTTTCCGGTTAGGAAAACAATTGTCAGTAGTTAAACCTAAAAGGGTATTCCTAGGAATCCCATCAGATGAGAGGAACTTAACTAGCTTCCTGGATAATATTGGTTGTTACACGTTCTTACTTAGAGAATATAAGCAAGATACACGAATGGCATCAGATTATGAACAGGTAAATACAGAGTGACATTTATACATTAAACGGCATTTCAGAACGATGGCATGCAATACTTTTTGTCCTCTGGTTCCATGACGATAGCTTTGATTATTCTTTCAACACAATCGCTCAGCATCTGGGAAATTTAGTTATTTAACATTAAATTCGAGCTGGAAAATAAATCGAGTAGTATAGGATGACATTTCTTTATCATATCATTTCTAAAGGAAGTGTCAGAAAGTGTTGGGACAAAGCATTGGCTACAACATAAAATAAGGAAATGTCAGGGATCCTTGCTGAAAATTAAAACACTGCAAAAATTAACTTATTTAGATTCTTTTCAACAACAACACGGTAACATAACTAACTTAAGAGGAAAACGCCACTACTAACTTAGCAAGGATTATTATTTAAACAGAACAAAACACAGTTTATAATGAAACATTTGTTAGTTCAAGAAAACAGGGGTTGTTAGTGTCCCCCCTTTTGCATTCCTGGCTTATCACATTTGCACATCAGCTAAAAGAGGAGAAGGGAGTAGTGTTTTATGGCTCAGCCGTTCTGTGGGAAAAGGAGTCAGGTTGAAGCTGAACGGGTGGTACTTTTGATGTCCGGAGGTGACCTGTGGAGGGAGAGGGACAACCCCCCTTTGCTGTCCTGCTAAGTGTCTCCAGTGACACCTTTACGGTGAGAGGGGTTCACTAAGGCTCTTTGAATACACAATCCTTAAGCGATGTATGTCTGATTGAGTCTCTGCAGATCCTTACCAAACCCCAGGCGATGTCTCTAGTTTTTGCATGTCAAAAGGCCCCCCCCCCATTTTTGGCATTATCTGACCTCACCTCCCTTTTGAGGTGAGAGGCTGGGTGGTCCACTACAACAGCATTAAAAATATAGTTTTCACATACTATATAATTTAATTCAATGGTTTGTTAAATATATATTTTTGTCACGTTTCAGAAGAAACTAAACAGGAGTGAACCCAGAAGCACGACTCAGAGACAGAAGTGATTTATAAGGCAAGTTCAGTTTATAGAAGTAGTCAGGCAGGCAGGGTCACAGTACCAGGTAAGCAGTCCAAGAGAAAGGCAAACACATCCAAATCCGCAGAAGACAGGTCTGGGAAACAGGTGAAAAAAGGTCTAGACACGATCCGGACAGAATAACTAAACTATGGTACGCTGGAATGCTAGGCTGGAGACTCTAGACAATCTGGCAAGGAACTAGCGCAAGAGACCGGTATAAGTGCCCATGCGGATGAGGATGATGAGCTTCATGTGAGAAGTTAGGCGGGGACATCCAGGTGAAGGGAGTGTGATGAGATCAAGCAGGAGGGGGAACTGGAATCTGTTAGTAATTTTATTTTTCAAGAGCAATGAAAAAATCCTGATAGAGGCTGACATCATTCATGCATGAAAGGGTTAAGTCTATCTCTTGTAACATATTTCTGTGACTGATTGTCAAGTGTGATCAACGAACTCTTGTTGGGACACTGAACCATCTCCTTTAACTCATCTAACCGTTTGCCAAGCAGACTTTCTCTTCAACTGTTTGTTTCTCTGGAGGGTGGAGGTGAACTGAAGGATGGGTGTATGACAGGCTGCCACTCAGCACTCACTCCTACATCTGTCCTGTCCTTGTGCATTAGTGTCACACGTGTGCTTTGGCACTGACCTGCTCCCATAAATCAGCCAGGCCGGCTCCTCGCTTCGCTCCCTCGCCCTACTCTGCCCTCTCTCCTCTCCCCTCCCCTCCCTTCCCCTTTTGACTCTCCTTACCTCTCAGCTCTCCTCATCTTCCCTCTGCCATAATACCAGAGTCTAGTTCTCCATTCTGGCAATGCACCACACCTGCACTGCGGCTGTCAATCAGCAGGCAGGAGGAAGGAATCGGAGACTGCGCTCAGTTTAGCATGTTTGAGGCCGTGTGGGCATGAAGTGTTGCCTAAGGTATCCAACCAAGTGAGTAGTTGTACTCTCGTCACACCCTGTCTCCCCTTCTGTCTTCGGCAAATTGCCTCTGCTATATTTAAGCAGCGAATGGTATGAATTACACCTCTTTGTGAAAGCTCCACTTTTTTCAACATGTCACGGAAGTTTGAGATCTTACTTACTTTATTCTGTTCCTGTCTGCAGTCCCTCTTTCTCTCCCTCTCTTTCTGTATGTGTGTGTGTGTCTCAGTTTCCTTGCTTCCTCTATGAAATGAAAATGAATTTGCAGCGGGCAGCTGCAGGTATGACAGAAGCAGAATTTCAGGCTGCACACTGTTCTCCACTCTATTACCTTCTAATGATGTCTGAATGTGAAATTGTCTTCCTTATGTGTGCCTGAGACCCCAACCCCCCCCTTCTTTTCATGCACTCTCTTGCACTCTGCTTTTCTTTCTTTCATCGCCTCAGCATAGTTGTACAGGTGACTGAGATAGGGCCATTATTTTGGAAAGCTGCTTAGTGCTTTAAAAAGATGTCTCATCCTTGGCCAGACAGCTAACTTGTAGTTCCAATAAAGGCTGATCAATCCAGACAAAGAGTGTTCCTCTCAATTGATTGACACCAACTAAGTCATTTCTAACTTAGAGCTGCCAGTCTCGCTATAGACTGCTCAGCAATAAGAAGTTATTTTATTTTAGTTGACAGGAGAGAGAGTCAAATATTTAAACACAGGCATTGCTAGTGGTCTAACAAGCTGACAAAAATTTGACAGAATAATTGCATAAGGAAGTTAAATGTTTAGGTGACGAGTGTGTATGTTTCTCTACCTTGAACTTAACACAACCTCTGCAGGAGTTATGTATAAAGTCCATCCTGTATTTATATCCTGTATTTATTACCAGTCATTTGTTGATTTGACACCATGGCTCTCAGTTGAGCCCATGCTCACAGCTGGTGAAATTCCCTTACATCACTCTAACATGAACCAACCATGCTTTCTGAAACAGATTCTTCACCACAATCTGTTTCAGAAAGCAGGCTTTAAAAAAACTCTGAGCTGAACCTTGAGCTCTCAGTTGACTGAGCCTGAGATGGTTCCGTTCCAGAACAGCTGATCAGAACTAGTTCAATCAAGTTGTAGTACAGACCTCAACGTTAAACTTTTTTGCAACTTGCCAAAGTTATTTATCAGTGTTACAACAAAACCAAATAATTATAGGCCTAAGTTATGTAACTCTGTTAACATGTTAAATCGTTTATTAAATACATCCTGGATGTAAAGAAACTAAACTAAAATGTAATCAGTTAAAATTATAAAAAATTAAAAGGTTAACAAACAATTTACTTTTAAAAACATATATAACGCATATAACTTAAGCAAGGTGGCGCCGCAGACGGCCGCAGCGCGATTACGCTCTGTAGTGCTTTTTGTGTTTTTGTTAATTAACGCTGTTTTCTGCCGTCCCTCTCTGGTAACTTTTACCAGAGAAGAGCTCTTAAACATTGGACTTTCAACTGCTCATACTATTCCACCGCTCTTTTTTGACCCTGTAACTTTCCCGGAGTTATTAGTTGGAGGATCAGCAGCTCTGTTTGGGATCCTTCGGAAACGGCGCAGGGGAAAACGTGCAGATGCGCTGGTTAAACTGAGACAGCGGGGATTTCGCACTGCGCTCCCTTCAATCCACCTGGCGAATGTCCGCTCTCTGGCCAAATGGACGAACTGCTGCTCCTCAGCAGAACTAACTTGGACTTCTGCAGATCTGCTGCACTCTGTTTCACCGAATCCTGGCTCACTGAGCGCATCCTGGACAGCGCACTTCACCTACCGGGACTTAATCTCATCCGCGCAGATCGCGAAAGGGAGCTCACGGGAAAAACACGGGGAGGCGGACTCTGTTTCTATATAAACGAAGGTTGGTGCACAGATGTCACAGTGTTGAAGAAATCATGCAGGCTTCACCTAGAGACATTATTTATAAAATGTCTTTCTTTGGATAGCTTGAATTACCCATCTCTCCCTGCCTCAAATAATCCACAGCAGCTTGAATGATCAGATGAAAAAAGACACATCTGGTAAAAATGTCAACCAGGATATAGTGGCAGTTTTTGTGATCACACAACTGGATGACAACCTTTGTGACAAAATCTGTCTCAGATACCTGAGTGCTTAAGTTCGGGCAGCCATGAAAGATAGACCATAAAAACACTGTTTGACTGACATTTATTTGTTTACCTCACGTTGTCTTTCACTTTGTAGCCCAGTAGCCTACTAGATACAATTTAAGGCTCTTTCAGCTAATGAAGAGACAGACCTGAGGGGATAAACGGGACACAACACCCGATGGTATTTGGCAGCCAGTCTGTTGGCAACTCAAAAGGAGTCAGTCCTCTAGTGCCTCCCCTCACCCCCACCCTCCCTACTGAATGTTAGATACCCTCCAGGCAGTCAATGGACATAAAGTTGTTACTGTAATGTAGAGACAGAACACAGTTAAAACATTACGTATGAAATATAAATTTGTTACAAATTAATAGCTTACCACTCTGAAACTCTTGCTCCTGTCTAGGTTGCAAAGCTAGATGGGGTTATTCGTCCTGTGTTTCGGGATGAGACTCGGGCTTGAACATGTACGGCTGAACCAAAGCTGCTTTGTTTTGGATCACACTACCCTGCTTGTCAAGACATGCCTTACTCTGCAAAACAGTTATTTAGTGCCAAGAAAGCACTAAGCTGTTGAAAAACAGCCTTTTCAATGATTTTACTTAAAAATGGGAGATTTGATATGGGCCTATAATTGCTCATTAGTGACCTGTCTAAATGTAAATGCTCCGTACTTGTATAGCGCCTTTCTAGTCTTTTCGACCACTCAAAGCGCTTTTACACTACATCTGCATTCACCAGTCACACACATTCATACACTGAGCCTAAGTGCTCAAACAGAAACTAACATTCACACTCATTCATACACTGGCGGAATAGCCGCCAGGGGCAAATCGGGGTTCAGTATCTTGCCCAAGGACACTTCGACACGCAACCAGGGAGCCAGGGATCGAACCGCCGACCTTCCGATTAACAGCCAACCCGCTCTACCTCCTGAGCCACAGCCCCTAGATTACTCTTTATTAAGAGTGGCTTAATAACTGCAGTTTTCAGGGCCTGTGGGGAAAAAACCTGAGAGGAGAGACATGTTGACAATTTGTAGTAGATCTGAGGCCATGCATTTAGAAACATTTTTGAAAAAACCTGTTTGCAAAATATCAAGGCAGCATGAGGAGGATTTCAGATGTATTATGTCCTCCAGGTTTTTATGGTTAATAGAATCAAATTGTCTCATGCTATATAAATTGTTTTTGAGTGGACATAGGGACAAGACATATCCTGTTACTGGCATGGAGGCACTGATTGCTTGTCCAATTGTTTGAATTTTGTCTGTGAAGAAGGAGGCAAATTCATTGCAGGCCCTGGTGGATAGAAGGTCAGAGGCTACAGACACAGGAGGGTTGGTTAGACTGTCGACAGTAGCAAACAGGGCACGTGCATTATTAGTGTTTTTGGTGATGATGTCAGAGAAGAAGGAACGCCTTGCATTTCTCAGCTCTAAATTATAAATGCGAAGTCTCTCTTTATAGATGTCATAATGAACCTGGAGATTTGTTTTCCGCCACCTGCGTTCAGGTTTTCGACACTCTCTTTTTTGAGTTCTATACCAGCGAGACCACCTTCACCTTGGCTGGTGCAATGGCATCAATAACATTTGTAATTTTAGAACTGAAATTATCTACAAGTTCATTCACTGAGACCTGTGAGAGGGCAGGTGTCGAGGAGAAAGCCTCAATAAATTTTTCACTAGTGTTTTCAGTGATATGCCGTTTTGTGATTACCGCTGTTTGTACATTTGTGTGCACGCAGATAGCACTCTCAAAGAAAACACAGGAATGATTAGAGAGAGCAACATCAGTCACCACAACCTTGGAAATGTCCAGACCCTTGGAGATGACTAAGTCCAAAGTGTGCCCCTTATTGTGTGTGGGCTCCGTTAAACATATTGGGTCAGTCCATAATTATCAAGAACACAACACAGTTCTTTAGTTCCTCTCTCCTGGGGGTTATCAACATTGATGTTAAAATCACCAACATTAACTACACAGTCAATGTCAATACAGATTATAGACAGCAGTTCACCAAAGTCATCAAAAAAGTTTGCACAGTATTTAGGGGGCCTGAAGATATTTAGAAAGATAGCTCAAGAAGAGGAATTCAGCTGAAGAGCCACATATTCAAAAGAAGCAAAATTCCCATAAGACATCTTTTTGCATTGGAGGGAGTCATTAAACAAAATGGCAACTCCACCTCCTCTCTTATGCACTCTAGCTTCATTCATGAAACTGAAGCTGGGAGGGGTAGACTCGATAAGGACAGCTGCACTGTTATCTTGGTCCAATCAAGTTTCAGTTAAAAACATGAAATTAAGATTGTGAGTTATTATAAAATCATTGATTAAAAATGTTTTTCCTGCCAAAGACCTAACGTTTAACAAAGCTAATTTTAGTGTGTTAAAAACATTATCTGGCCCACTTTTTTCGACATGCTGCGGCTGACAAGGAATTAATACTAAATTTGCAGGATATGTTGAGTGCTTCCTGTTTCTTAACACATTCACCATACCTTTTCTGTTACCTATCAAGACAGGGATGGAGAAGACTACCAGCACACTGTGCCCCGGCTTGTCCTGGGAAGAGTCATGAGTGCTATTTTCGTTGTAGCCTGGACCCAGCACATATCAGACAGAGCTTACTGGGCTTTTTCTCCATTGCGGAGCGGGAGGGTGGGTTGTGCGCTGTATTTGTGACACGTGTCAAACCTGGAGGACTTAGAACCAGTGGTGGAGGTGGACGGTGAGGGGGGTTTATGGTAGAGAAAATGGGAGTGGAGCCAGGGAAGGTGCGGGGAGTAAATTTTGTCCCAGCTCTAACCAGGTCTTCCATTTGATCAGTGAAGTCCAACAAGGGGGAGAGGGGAGAAAGGGTGTCTGGAGATAAGGGTGACCTAGATGGGGATTGGGGGTGTAGAGATGGTGAATCCTTACTGTTGGTTGTCAGTGAGGGAGGTGGAGGCTCTTCCTCTTGGCTTAGTTATCTCCCGTGATCAGAGCTCTCTTCCGGCGGGGGCTGAGGTGGCTCTCCTTCAAGGTTTCTGGCGTGTTGTGTTATGTCTTCTTCTTGTTTTGATTCCTCTTGTCTCTTGTCCTTGGCAGAGGGAACAGATGAGTGATGCAGAAAGTAAAACAGGTTGGACCTGAACAATTTTACTCCTGACTTGTTAAGGCAAAGTCCATCTGCCTTAAAAAGATGTCTGTGGTCCCACAGAAAGTAAAAGTTTTCGATGAAATGCACTGAATGGACAGTACATGCCATTGAGAGCCACGTGTTCAATGCCATCAATCTGCTGAATCTCTCAGCTCCTCTTCGGATTGGCGGTATAGGGCTACCGATAAACACCTCAGCATTCAAAGAGCTGACAGTGTTCAACAGATTATTAAAGTCCTCTTTCAACACTTGCTTCACAACATCATTGGTCCCGATGTGCAGTAGGATGTTTTTCACAGTAGGATGTTCAGCCACAATATGCAGGATTCTTTTTGCCAAGTCAGACACCATATCCTTCTGAAAGCAGAGTATTTTGGTGTTCTTACAACACATGCTTCTTATATCGTTAACAGCAGAGCTACCCACAATCAGAGTTTGAGGCCCAGTCGTTAGCTTTCCCTGCAGCCTTTTACTTTCTGATTTACTCTCAGTCCTTACCCTTCTGTGTGAGGACGGGAGGTTATCCAGGTCATCAGACGGAGATCCAGGGTCCTGCAATAGTGGTGAAAATCTGTTCTGCTGTTGCACACTCGGTTGTTGGGGAGGTTTGTTGCTAACTCTCCCTTTCGCAGCTGTCCACGGCTGTGTCCTACCAAGAACAGGGGTTGAAGAGGCGCTCTGCCTGGATGATAATGCAGGCCAGCCAGTCACATCACAAATCTCAGAGCGCTGGGTTCTACCTGTTACTCGTCCTCCCATTTCCCCAGGAAATGATTTACTCTTAGGCTTTGCACCAAGAGCATTCCAGGGAGGACTCCCACTTTCAGATTTATTACCCAGTACACAGGCCTCCTGCTTCTTGGTAGTCTTTTTGGTGCTAATTAGCCTTGTGTTAGCATGCTCTTGTCCACTGTTTTGGGTCCACGGTAAAGTGGTGTCATTCCCACATAGTCCATTCACTTCTAACCTGTGGATCTTGGTTTCCAGCACTGCAATTTTCTGTAGAAGTTTGTAGAAGTCGTCCGTGGAGAAGGGGGGCATCTTGTTGCTAATTAGCGTTAGCTATAACTCCAGTCACTGCAGTACAGGCTAGTGCTATTGATAGGCCGCACTTGCGTAGCACTAAGATCATAAAAGTTTTTAAAGTATGGCAAGAGCCTACTTTATCTGACAGTCCCAGTGATTTAAAAGTATCCAAGAGAAATCTGCTGATTTCTAGCAGAAAAAAAGACAGTTTAAGCAAAAGAATGCAAGCAGAGGCAAGAGCAAGCAGCAAAGCGTCTGCACTGTAAGAAAGCAGGAAGCAAAACTCATGAACAGTAACCACTGTTTTTTGGTTTAGCTGGATATTGTGTATTTGGAGGTTAAAGGAATGTTACACCAAAAGCTGTGCTTTGAATATCAAACGCAGGCTTGAAAGGTGCCTTTGCAGAGGATGGCAGGTGTAGTTGGCTTGAATTCATCGCTTTTACAATGGATTCCAACGGCGACCCAGTTTCTAGATGAAAAGGTTCATGGAAACGTTTCATGCCACTCTTGCAACATAATACACTTCTCCTCTGTCCATTTGTATGTCTGGTATTCATGCCCTTTTCTCCTTTATTAAACCAGAAAAAAGACTTACTGAGATAGAAATTTTCTTTTCAAGTTACAAACTACACAAAACAACACAAAACAGAATGTCCAGTTAAGATGAGAAAGAGACATTTTTTAAATTTGTACTGGCTGTGCGTGATCACACCAGGGCCCACACATTTGTGGCATGTTGAGCATCAAACCTCACCTAGAAGCAATTTACTGTGACTAGGCTGTGTGGTCATCGCAAGCTGCCCTGAATGTTTACTGAAGGCGTCATAAGACCACAATCTTCACAGATGCCAAGGAGTCCACCACTGTCTATGAGCTGAAGCGCATTGTTGAAGGAATTCTTAAGCCTTACAAGGCTGAACCGCTGTAAAACTACTAGCAGACAAGCAGCTGTTCTGATGTTCTTGATGTATGAAACCCATGAAATGAAAAAGGTATTTTCCTTGTTGGAGCCCTTTTTCTCTGACTATATTGTTCTGCTTCTTTTGTATATAGCATATTTATAAAACTTTACTGCTCTTTTGTGATGTCAAGCACTCTAGGAAATTCAAGCAGATTTCAGGATATAGGAAAAGGTCATGGGAAAGTTGTGTGACCCTGCATGCCTAGTGTCCATGTCCATTTGCCACTGCCTACTTTAGGACTGCAAGACTCTTTTTTTCATTTCAGACTTGTAGTCTTCACCTCTCCAGTCAATGTTTGTTTCACACGCTGTATGCAGTAGCACTCCCCAAGACCTGTAAATAGACATTGAAAATCAGCATTAATATATAAAAGGAAGTTCTAGTAGACAGGGTTGCAAAAGGACACCTGCGCAAAAACAGACACAATCACACAACCACACATGCTAAAAATGCTGGGTTTCAGGTTCTGCTTTACAGTCATTACACAATACAGGACTTCAGATGCTCTGTTTTGATGTCAAATCCTAGTAAATACCAGGATCACAATACCTGGGCCTCTACAACATCGACTGATTTGATGAAATGAAAAAACTGTGACTAAACCCACAATAATGTTTATTCTGTGTTGTTCAGTGAAGACTTTGTGACACAAATGTTTCACTTCAAATGAGTACATCTGCAGTGTGCATGCAACTGTGCCTGTGTGTTTGTGTTTACATGTGTGTTTTCTTCCAGGTCAGGGCGCCCTGTCAGTTTCATGGTGGTCCTCAACACTCCCAGCCCCCTTAGTAAGATCTCTTGGGTAAACCGTCTGCACTTGGCCAAGATTGCACTACGTAAGTGCGCGCACACACACACACACACACACACACACACACACACACACACACACACGCATGCAAGCACTTTCTATCTTTCTCTCTCACACACACACACACACACACACACACACACACACAAAGAAAGGATTACTATGTCATTTCTATTTAAACAGGATGATGTAATGCAATGAAATGTAATAACAATGTTTTAAGTCATAGGCTCAGACACATCATCAGTGTTTGATTCACTCTCTATTGGCTAAGTGTATAACTGGTGTTACGACATATATAATCAGAGAAAAACCAAGACTCTCAACTGGGTCATCTGAAGTTTATGTGCTGTGGAAAGAGGTAAATAACATCTCTTCTAAAATACCCTCTAGCTATTGTGCAAAGGACTTTGCATACTAGGCCTTGAAATTCGGGATATGTCAGTGACTGTGGAGAAAGAGCAGTGGTCAACATTCGGGAAGGAAAATAATGGCCAGACCGTGCCCAGCAGGGAGCAGCACAGTTCTTCTTTATCTTCCTAACCTCTTTTCTCCAACCCTTGCCTTACTCTGCCCAGGCCTAAGCTGGCTATGCAGTCTTACCACGCAGTAGTATAGGAGGTCTTCCTCTCTGGGGTTCATCAATGCATGTTGTCATCCAGTGAAGTGGAGACGGAACTACAGAGGACATTAATCTGCTTATTTGGCCATGATGGCACACACATATTCAACCCACTCACCACCCCAGTCCTTTCCCCCATCCTTTACTACTCCCTGCGTCGCCTTGAGCGCTCTTCCTTGTCACACACACTTTATTCTGAGGTTGTTATGCATGCAGTATGTCTCTCAGCACTGCACTTGTGGGTAGCTCCAATCGTATTGTTATGGCTTCTCACATGCCAGAGGCCATTGCTGTTAGCGTCAGCGCAGAAACATTCGAGGTTTCAGAGAAAGTTTTTGGAGATAGGTCAAAGGACACTCAATGGAATGTCTTGCTTAGATGACTGGCCAGTGGACCGCCTTGATAGCCGACTGGTTATAGCACATGCCATGTTCAGTTCCAGCCAGTGACCTTTGTTGCATATCATACCTGTCTCTCTCACTGCTTCCTTTCTACTTCTTTACCTGTTACCATAAAAAAAAAATCTTTTAAGAAAGATGAGTGGCCAGATATTGTCAATGTTTTTGATACCCAAGCATAGCCCTGAAACAGTTAATGACACTTTGGTTGGGCAAAAGTCAAGAGGAAGCCTGACCTGTTTTGTGCTTTACAGAGGTTTTCCTGAGACTTTGCTTCCCCTGCATCTTGAGATTCTTCCTTGCACATTACAATACAAAAATAACACACAACCCTGGATATTTCTCCTGTACTGCTGGCCAAACTCTTACAGTGAGGGTATAGAGGTGCATGAAGCATACAGTACATCTGTAGATTCTCCAGTAGAGCTTGCTGTATATGGTTTGTGTCAGAGTGGCATCAAAAACATCAGGCTGAACGCAGAGGATGCTGTGGCTGCACTGATGCGCAGCATACCCAGCCTTTTCTTGTTGCTCACACCTTTATCAGCAACACAACAGGCGATGATGAGGACAGTGGTACAGTGGTGTATCCCCAGTCGCTGCTGTGTGGACATAGGTGATATTCAAAGCCAAATCATGCAAGTTATGCATAGCTGTCATATGGGTGAGGAGCCCGATGTTTATTATTTTATAATGTTTATAGAGACCATCAATATCAAGAATGACTTGGGGAAGATAAAATGAACAGAGAAGGATCAAATGTTCTAACAAATTTCTTAAAATAAATAAATAAACAGACTTTTTTTGGCCTTCACTAGGAAAAAAAACCCTCTCTTTTAGCACACCCTGAAGACCATGAAGATAAGGGATTAAATGCTCTCAATATGTAAGCATTGAACATTGTTTTCACTCTCATATTGATTGACTCTTAATTGTATGACTGTCAGCAACAATCTTTCTTTTTCATGCCATCCTACTACTTTGTAGCCTCAAGCGCTTGTCACAGACATGATACTCCTGTATATTAAGATAAGCGTGAAATCTTTGCCTTTCTTCGACTTCGAAAAGTTTCAGTTCAGTTGACTGATCAGAGGAAATTGACACATCTAAGGTTGTAAGGTTTTAGGCCTTTAGCCAACACTACTATCCAGGGCAAGTTACCATGAGAACAACAGTAAAATAAGGTTTGATTTCTCCATCACCAATATGACAAGCAGCCAAGTGTAAGGAGAACAAGCTTCGAGGTGCAAAGAAAAGTGAAAAAATAGCAGAGGAAGACATTAAATAAAATAAGAACTAGAGAGAAATACAGAAAAGGAGTTTTAGGGCAAGTGGAGTAAAGGGGGAGGGGATACATTACAGAGAATCTGCAGTCAAGACATCAAACAATGAGACGATTTATATATATCAAGCTCAAGACACAGATTTGGGCAGTGTGGCTGCAGAGAGAATAAAGACCATCTTTCAACCAGAAGACATGTTTTTCTCAGATACTGATCCACTCATCTTTCGTTAAAATGATTGACAGCATGTATTTAAACTTGAGTTTGATTTTAGAATGTTTCCTTTACAGCTGAATTATCTGGAAACATTCACATTAAGTTAAACTTTATTGTGTTTTAGAGTAAGATCATATATTTACAAAGAACAAAATTATATCTATGTATTATGTTTTGCACTTTAATATACACCTTGGAACTTTAAACTCCTTGACAGTTGTTCTGGTATACAGATGCTGGTTTTATTGTTTTACACCATCTCTCGCTGCAGTTTTATAATCCCTAACTAACCACAGCCATACATGGAGAGAGATCGTACTGATTGAATGTAAGCAGATGAAAAAACGTTGGATAGCAAAGATTGTGGAAAAAAAGTTGTTGGCTGAAAATGTTAATTTTCATCCAAGGTCTTTTCACTTTTACCGTCCTCTGGAAAGGCTTATATATATATATATATATATATATATATATATATATATATATATATATATATATGAATAGTCGACAGCCCACACACCGTCAATCCTCTACATCTGCAATCTCATGTAGCCTCACAAACTGAGGTTAATGGAAAGCTAATCATTATGAGCTAATAAGAGCAGGTCATATACACAAAAATAGCAGCTTGGCTGATGACCTGCCTGTATAAAGTTCATCTTTCTGTTCATTTTTTATAGCTCCTTGTGCTCCTTGGCCTAGGGGGTGATTGTGTTAAGACTAGGTATGCTAGAATTTCAGGAGCAGACACAGAGGCAAGGTTAGAATCAGACAGGGGTTTTATTGAACAAAAAGTGAATGGTGCTTTGAAGTGATCCGAAGGGCAGAGGCTGAGAGCAGGTAGACAGGTGAGTGGCTGATCCAACAAACAGGCTGGCAGGCTGGGCTTCCAGGGCAGAAGCGGTGACCTGAGACACAAGCAAGAAAACACTCAATGTCAGAAAGGAATCTAGACAAGAGGTTCAAAAAGAGCAAACTTGAATAAATACTTAAGCTGGCCGTAACATGGATGAACGGACAGTCTGGCAGAGACTGGTTGTCGACTTTAAGACAGGAGAGGTTGATTAATGGAACTCACTGCAGGTGAGTAGGAAGCCACAGGTAGTCTGATGAGAAGCAGGGAGAGAGAGAACCAGAGCGCCACACCCAGACACATGCACACTGAACAGACTGACGGATGAAAGACAGCTGACAAACAGAAACAACAGGGAGGGGGAAACAGAGGAGACACCAGGACTGAACTGGGACATAACCAAGTTGAATAACCTCAAAGCGTTCCTGGTGCATGGTGGTGCATGACACCGAAAGACATGGCTGACCGTGACAAACTGATGTTTGTTTGTGAAGTGTGCACACAATTGAACCCTCAGCAGTGCCCTTGGTACCTATAATAACATAGGCAACATTTTTCTATATACATAACTGTATATAGCCTATTTTTTTAATAAATATAATTTATTTAAAATTTTACCATATTTTATACACATTTAATTATTATCTGTTAAGTTCTGTGTGTGTAGCATGAAGTGACTACAAACTTCCGTTTAGTTATACAACCTTGTGTTGTAGGCCTATAATGGAAAACAATCAACCTTATGACATTTCTACATCAATTTCTATGTAGAACAGGTTTTACAATATATGATAGTATGTATACTTTTAATAAATACATGCAAATATGCTTTATGTTGCCTTTTAAGTTGTGGTTTACCATTTACAATGCATGCGTCCATGGGCACTGCCATGTTGTGTGACATCATTCAGCGGCTACTTGTGAAGTCGGAGTACATATTTTGTTCTCTGAGTTTAAGTAGGAACTCCGACTTCAAGTGGCGTTCCATCGTACTTTTTCTAGTTGGAGGTCGGAAATGTCCGAACACAGCATGCCTGGAACACAGCATGAGATAGCGACCCAAACCATGATTGATTGACCCTATATGACTGTGAATGTAAATGCAAATGTAAACTATTAACTCAAATGAATAACAGATTGTAATAAATTGATATTCAGTAAGTATTTATTTTTGCCATAATACACTATGCACCAAAGTGTAATATACAAATTTAATTCATAGTTATTCAGCAGCATTTTAGTCTTAAAACCCTGTACTCATGTTGTGTGAAGTCATATAAGGTTTTTATGATATTTAGTGCATATTTATATTTATATAATTCATGTTGTAAAAGAGCTTTAATTAAGATTAGAGTCAGGGTTAGAACACTTTAAGAAAACTGCATATTAGATTTGTGATATTAAAAATTGTTTTATGTGTATAAAATCTGCTGCAGAAAGGTTACAGTTATAGATTACAGACACAATTTAAATGAATGATTGTATAGTTGAACTTAAATGTAATAAGTTTGTTCTGTTTGTCAGTATATAGTTCTGTAATATTCAGTCAGAAAGAACTATGTAATTCCAAGGTATTTGCTGCAGCATCTACACCACATATGATACTTACTTGCTCATGACCACACACAGCAGCGCTGTGACACACTCATACTCATCAAATCATTCATTTAAAAACAAATGGTAGAGATGAGGGCGGGGTGATGGATTTCATTGAATCCCTTGGGGAAATAGATCTGCACCAACCTGGTCAGGATGACAATTACGTGTTAATTGTATTACACCCACACTTTGCCTTCCCATTTAACTAAATGTAATTACAATAAGCGAGTTGTTGATTTAATTTCACGGATGGTGTACTGTCACCGAGACTTCCTCGTCATGGCAGGCGGAGGCAGGACTGCCCTGTGCTCAGGGGAGACCTACAGTTGAATCAGCATTTCAAATGCACCGAACCATGGTCTTGTTTAGTTTGAAATGGGTGCCGTGCTCCGAAATGTCCCTGAATGGTGGACAACACAAATAGCTAATGTTTTCATGCATGATTTAGTGAGTGATTAGACATCACAAAACCCATTTTCCCAAACCCATCTTCACATCAGTGTTTATCCCGTTACCTCCATTTTGAGAAAACACAACATTATCCCACTGCTGTACTATGTAGCCTTCACTGTGCCACATGCGTGAGTATTGGTGGCATTTCTGCACACTGTATTAAGGTCCTATCAGCGTATTGCCCATTAGCAATGCCTTGTTAATGCTATGAGGTTTTCTCCGAACCAATTTGGACCTTGAGCATTTCCATAAAGTTTTGCTGCCCGTGATTGGTGGTGGTTTTTAAAAAAAGTTTTACATGATATAATATGGCAGCCAAGCTTGATAAGACACATTCCTAGTAAACAGCATTTGTCACTTTGTGAATGCATGTGGTGTAGTTATGAGGCCTTGAAATAGAAAGTGAGAATCACCCCACCACGCCGGTGCATCGCCAGAAGCCCTGGGTCCATTAATAACCTGGTGTGCCACTGCATCTTTTATTTCTCTCAGAGTGGCCCTACTGTTTCTGAAGGGTCTTCGTGAAATAGCCAGAAGCATTGCCTAATTAATGGACTTTCTCACTGCAGAATTAATTGCTTCCTACCATGCAGTCCCAGCCCTTTCAGACAGGGTTAAGGCTGCAAATTTTGATGGCCCTCACAAGAAGAACAAGAGGCTGTCAAATCATGAGAGATTGCCGCTGAGACTTTGGAGACAGCAAAGGAATGAATGTGGGTAAAGAGAGGGAGATATTGAATGTGTATGTGTGGGAGTATGTTTTTGTGTGTTTGTGAGTGTGTGTGTACAGGGGGAGGGGGGGGGGGGGGGGGGGGGGGGGGGGGGGGGGAGGAGTGTGCATAAGGAAAATATGTTAGAAATATATCAAAAATATATCATAACCATCATTAAAATCATTAGTCACCATCATCATCATCTGTAACATCGCCATCATTGCCATCACTAACATTATACATCTTCACCACAAATATCATTACATCATCGTTTATGTAATTTAACTTTCTACAGCACATGTGCTAAATGAGGAGTCCTATCTGAATTATTGCATTTATACGCTGTTTAAATTATGAAAATATTTTTTTTTCCTTTTTTTGGTACACTGTATTGTACAATGTAAGGTGAAGTTTGTTTTGGTGTTGGCATACTATCTTTTCTGGATGTGTTTGGGGTGTTGAATGTGGTATGTTCATACAATATTGTTGGCCAGTAATGTCTTGTAAAACTCATACGTACCCTCACAACTAAAATCAAGTAATGTTGTGTGTCAGAACTATCTTTCTGCTATCTACTTATGCGAAGAGGACACCCCCATGAGCTTTACATGTGAGGGGACATTATTGTGTACAACTGTACAGGTGAGTGTGTGCAGCAACAAAATTGTGACTGCTTGACAATTTCCTTTTTCCTTTGAGTAAACTATACAACAGTAGTTCTACGCTCCTACCTAGGATGCTCTCGTTACGTTATAGTTGTACTTAGTTAATAATGAGGTTTTTCCTAAAGCCACATAAGGGCAGCACAGTGAAAACAGAAAAAAATCAAAAGTTTTGGCTGCAGGCTTTAAACCTGATACTGCAACACTAATGGCCATTTAGCCTGCTACAGCTACATCTACTGTAAGACGTAAACAGATTGAACCAGCACTACTGTGGCTGTTGTGTGAGACCTGAAAAGTTATTGATTTGTGACATCATTTGACAGTTAAATAAAACTCTGTTATTCTACAGTAAGAAGTGACTTTACTATTATTCTCTGCCACATGCTGTACATATTTTATTTCCAACAATCCCCCAAATCCCATTCCTAAACCACTGCATGCTTATATTTTCTGTCTCTGAAAAGTAGATTTTTAAATATCACTGTGCTGCTCTCTCTTGACATTTCTTGGATATGTGAGTATTCAGCATCTCTCTCCCTGTACTCCGAAGAAAGAAGCTGGATCCCTTCACCTAGGCCTTGTTCTAGCCAGAAATGTGTGCATACAATGCATACCTCCAGCTGTCTTCAGGCCAAATTGTCTTATTTAAAAGTAAAATAAAACCTAGAACAACTCTGATCGCCAGTATTAATATTTAGAAGTTTCAACATTTTGAATGCAGTTTTTTAGCAAAGTGAACCAAGCTCATTTCCAGTGCAAGAATATTGCTAGCTTATGTCAATATTGGTGCAAACTGGATTAAACAGGATAAAGCAGTTGAATAAGCTACCTTTAGAGTAGTCTTTAGAGTTTTTTTTTTTAATAAATATATTGTTACAGTTGAGATGCAGTACTGACGCAACTTCATGCATATACTACGTGTAATTATGCTCCATATACAGCCTTGATAAACGCGAATGGTTCAATTCACTACAAGTGAAAGCAGGCCAAAAAAATTAAAAAAGAAGCATATAAGATGCACAGTGGCTCCCCATCTCCCATGTGTAACATCAAAGTCTGTGAACCACTCAGCAACAACACGCTAAATCATCAACCTGTAAATACTTTAATTTGAAATAATTATTTGGTTTTAATTTCTCCTCGCCAGTAGCAGAACTCCCAGCAAGATGGCTCCTGCAGCAATAATGGCACCACCGATGAGAAAGGGTTTCAGGTGTTCCAGAGAGTCTGTGCCGGAGGCCGCAGCCTCGTCACCTGCCGCTGCTGCTTCAGCTTCTGCGGCCCCATCCTGGGGAGGTGGATGCTCAGGCTCAGGGGCTGCAGGAGCAGGGTCAACCTTGCGTGGGGCTGCCGGCTCCTTCTTCTCTGCTTTAGATGCCGCCTTGGGCGCTGGAGCCCCGGACTTGGCCTTGGCTTCCATGGAATTGGGGACAGAGGTGTGGTCTGGTCAGGAGGAGTCTGTGCTCTGTGCTGCTTCACTGAGGAAAAACAGCAAACAGACACAGCCAGATTATCTCTCTACTGTAAATTAGGCTCAGACACCATGCTACCTGCGCTGCTAAATGTAAAGATACTGACATATGAAAGATCCATGATTCACTGTACAGCGGTGAAGCAGTAGTGGTAGTGGGGCCTTAAATGTGACCTTGGAAAAAGATGACATTGATGGGAACACTCTGATGCTCAGAGGACAGGGAATTGTTTATTTTGGTCACAGCAGCTGTGACATAATGTCTTACTGAAGAAATAATATTATGATTAGCTTCCTGTGGAAAGCTTTTTCATGGGACAATCTGCTAGTTTTGAAATGGATGAAGAGGGAATGGTACTGTAGCTGCAGAGCTAATTCATAGTAAAGGACTGAATCTCTATTTCATGTGACCCCGACAAGAGTCTAATCCACATGCAATAATGTGAAGAAGGAGAAAGCGCTTTCTCTGTTCTCTCACTGTAAAACTGCATGAGTCATATGAGCTATAAATGGAGGACAAGATGGAGGAAAGAAATAAGGACCACCGTGGCTGCATAGAAAACAGTGAAAATGCAAATGAGGGGAAAGAATGAAGAGGAATTAACGCTGCTGAAATTAAATGAACACATCATAGCTCGTAGTTTACAGAATGTAGGCTGGACACGTATTTGCAAAAATGTTTCCTATTATATCCTGCAGTGATGTCAGAAGAGAAAATATGGACATTACATACCTTTCCAGCAGCTCTGTCGAGATTACCGGGATAACAGTTGAAGGAGAAACGGCAGCGGTGTCTGGAAATGACAATGTCCTTATTATAAGAAAATGAGGGAAAGCAGAGGGATGGAGGACACTGAAAGCGGGAGGGAGGAGAACAAAAAAGGGAGAGGAGGAGACACTGGAATGTACCATCTGGCCCTCAAAATAGGGGGAGTCTATTCTTTGATTACATCCTGGGTTTTAGAGCCTCTTTAAAACAAATCTTAATCCAGTGAGTTTATATTTCAACACGGCAAAGCTTAGTGTTTCATTATCACTACAGTCATGCGATATTATACACATACACACACACACACACACACACACACACACTGGTTCTTGTGAAAATAAGTTTGTCTGGTCATTTTTGAGATACAGTATTTGGAAAATTACATTGTCATTGCTTTGGCTCTGTATGTAAGTGCATTTGATTTCAAATTAAACAACTGCTGAGTTTAAAATGCTGTTTTTCACCTTTAGGTGTGTTTACGGGTGTTTATATCCATGTAGCTGACAGTCTCTGTAGTAAATTTTCTGCCAGAGCAAGAGTGGAATGGCAGGGCTACAGAGCATACAATGATCATCCATAGAAATAAACTCACAATTAAAGCTTCATTGCCTCATTGTCTGATTTCAAAGCCAATGTGTTGGAATATAGAGCCACACACAAAAACAACAACATATAATACCCCATGACTACATATAATACAATTTGCGTTGTATAGAGAATATTTCTAATAATTAGTACATTTAGTAATACAAACATAGTAATACATTTGTTTATTTTATTTTTAGGACTGATAGTTACAAAATATTTAATGTACATATACTGTGGGGAACCACACCAGTTGATCCAGAACACTATCAGTCCATCTATTTTTATTATATTATATTATATTATTACTTGCTTGTCCTATGTAGAGCTTCTGAGGCTCAACCCTGTCCAGCATGCGCTGACTGAGAGCTCTCTAAAGAACAAACTCAAACTCAACTGAAAACAACATCAGAGATGCATTACCGCTAATTGACAACAACAAATCAGAAGGCACTCAGTACTGAGAGAGGCGCAGATCATTGTTGTTGGGGCAGAGATAAACTGGTAAAACAGCAATCATCATCTTCTGTCACTTCCCATAATACTACTGGACGCAGTCAGTCATTTTATAGAGAAATGAGTCATGTCACTTTCTTCTCTATGAAAGGGAGTCACCCTGCATTACGTTTGCCACAGTCTATACAAATGTGCTAAATGTCACATTGCAAATATGCAGAGCAATATCTGTTTCTCACATTAAAGCCTTTATTCCCCAAACACTATCACATAGGTACTGTAAACACCCTGCATTTGACACACTAATTACAGGCTCATTTGAAGCTATTTTCAGCAGATTGCTGCAAAATCACCCCCAGTCTTGAGGTCAGCAGTCTTGGCAGCAGGCTGTTTAAAACTTAAGTGAGAAGTTCCTGTGACAGGACTAGGCCAAGTGTTCTGATGAGGTATTTCCTCATTCATTTGATCTACTTTTAATAGCTTGTTGGAATAGCTTTAGCTTCTGTGCCTGCATTTTTGACAGATGACACTACAGCTATTTTCATGTGTAGGGTGTATGACGTGACACGTATCCACGCCCAGTATAAGTCGTACCAAAGAAGATCGTAGTATGTCAAGATGGTAATCAGTAAGAGTCGAACTCGTAAATGTTACTCGAAATTCAAACATATAAGTAGGTTACCCCTTCCCTGCCAGGATCTTCTTACCCAATATGCCATAATACATGGATATACAGTTGGTGTGTAATTATTTGAACAAAACTTGTTGTTTGTGACGCAAAATAGATTAAGTTTAAAAGGACTAAACAAAATGTATAATAATGGACGTCATGTTCACTACATACATTTTGGCAATAATAAAAAGCTAGCCTATACATCTATAAAGGTCACATTATATTTTTGGTAGTTTTAAATATAGGTTTGGAGAAAATATTGGTTCAAATTCAAGTAAAGCTTTGCCTGTATTGCCGTTTCGTCGCTGTGGTAACAAACTTTGCTGTGGGTAAATACTAAACTGCGCATGCTCTAATGAGAATTTTGCGTTTAATATAGCCCAATGCTGTTTTTTAATAAATACTATCCAAAACAAGCCGCTCCCTTAAATTATAGAATAACTGATCAAACAGAAGAGTGGAAAATCCCCCCCGGTTTCTTTCTGGGTCACCTCACAAAAGGGAGCTGAAACCTCTTAAAAATACACCACGCTCTTTGAATCATTGGCTGATTTCTTGATATTCACAAACCACCGGTGGCGCCCATCCTCCGCAAGAAATCTGAAGCGTCTACGGCTTACTAAAGCGAGTCAGGTGTGCGTAAACACAACGTTGTATGGGATCTGCGCAGCCCAACCCAACACGGAATGGAAATAGCTCATTCGTACGTTGTTGTTTTTTTCTATGGGAGAAATATCCGAGGGGATGGGCCAAATTCTCGGGAAATGCTGCCTCCGTTTAGCTGCTATCCGTGCTGGGGTACGGGAGTTGTCCGGCTGATGGTACCAGCTACTGACTACAACGCCAGAGGCGAAAAGCTCGTCTTGTCCGTCTAACCCAAGGAACTGTTATTTCTCTTTCGTGGATAGATATCCTCACGCCAAGCGCCGCCGGAGGGACAAGAAAACGACCCACTCACTGAGTGTGCCACAGCCGACGTGTTGCAATCAAGCAGAGGACCAAGCAGTCATTCTCCTGCGGGTTGAGAACGACCGTGTAATTGATTACGCTTTGATGGCATGTATCAGGGTTTCCTGACACCCGGCAGATAACGGAGGAAAGCTCCAGCTCTTTGATGTCTGTGGGTCCATTCATCCTCCTGGTGTAATGACGTCTGTACGGTTATTATAATTGTATCGGTGAGACATTTGTGAATCCAGCCCTCCCCTCCCAACCCAACCGTGAGCCGGTGTCGGGGAGAGCGTGGCTGAGGCGGTCGGCAGTTGGAAGGATATGGGAGAGCGAGCGGAACCGATGCAGCGGGTCTTGGCAAGGCATCGTCAAAATTCAGGTGAGCAGCAGCTACCGGGATGAGGAGACAGTCTGACTGATAACATGCCTTGAGCTACGCGCACAGCACGCCCAGTGTGACCCGGTTTCTGAGTCCATGTTTTAGTGCTCGTTTGAGACACATTTCTTAGGCCACATCTCCATTAGCTAAAGGCCCGCAGGATGCCACCTTAAGCAGCTGTCCTGATTAAATGAGATTAGACACTGCTGCCTCTGCTGTTAATCGACTTGTTGGCATTACACATTTTGATGCTGTTGCAGGCACGCACACAGGGCTGCAGCCTGTGCTAACTATAGTTTCAGTGGTTGAGTTATTGTTTGTTTGTTTGTTACATATTTTATTTATATTTTACAGTTCGTTTGCTGTTTAAAATGCCAAAATTATGACAAATGCCAGTCACAAGTTAAGAGAGCCCAAAGCAACAGTTTCTTAGCCTTGGTGTAAACTGCCAACACCCCAAAGTATTAAGTTAAAGTGATTAATGACAGACCCCATTACCAATATTGGTTTTGGCTATTGTTTCTGCTTATTTAGTAGCTAATGACCAGTCCATTGGTATTTTCATTACCAGAAGACTTAAAGGCCAGCTGAATGATACATTCTTCAGGCTATAGGCCTATATTTTTGGTTTGGCAGTAGATCACATGCTTCTTTTTATCTCTTTATTTTGGACCTGGCACAGGGGCACTAAGGGGAATGTCACACCTGTTTATCATTCACACTAGGAATACTTATTTGGGCCCAGAGGTGTCAGTTGGAGAGTGACAAGCTTGTCCTAACAAGGATAATGAAGACCCCCTAATGGCTTTGAAAATAACATGACATGCCAGTTTAAGAGAGTGACATTATCATTATTATTATTATTATTATTATTATTATTATTACGGAGCACATTCAGGGAAGAAGAATGCAAAAAGTGGGAAATGTTTGCCATTACACACACAGTGCCACATCCTGTAGTCTAGACCTCTTGTAATCTTCTGTTTTATGCCAAGGCACAAGATCAGTTTGTTATGAGCAGTGGCACAGAGTGTCAGATGAGTACTGGACTATATCCAGCTTTTACTTTTTTTCATCACATTTCATACTGATTTCTGCACTGCATGCCTCCTCTTACCTTATTGAGTATAGACAAGCTTACATATTTAATCAAATTTAAATAAAATATCAGGCTGCATCCACACCAGTGTTTACACTTGGTTCCCTGGCATCCCTGTAGACTTCGACCCTAGTGGAAACCAAGTGCCTCTGGCAGAGACAATATGTTGTCTCTTTGTTTTCCAAAGCATTGTGTGTGACCTCTCCTTGTGCCAGAAAACTGACTCCTCTTGTTCTAATATTGACTGATTATTTTATCCATTTTTTTTTTATTTTATATATATATATATATATATATATATTTATATATATATATATAATTTGGACAACAGCTTTAAATACATGTATGAAGTCCTGTCCACCTAAAGCATGTTATTTGTTGATAACTGCTCATCTTGGAGTGTAATTTAACATGACTACATCATGGCCAAAGATTTCAGTACAATTACGGATCTGCAGCCACTCCTTTTAAAGTCCTGTGAGATATAACTGCCTAGGCTGTTACTGGTTAGGACTAGGTTTGATGGTTAGGGTTGATCAAAGTTTTCTCTACAAATGTTTCATGTTCATTGTTTTTTCCCTCAGCTTCCAGCAGTTATCTGGAAATAAAACGCACCGTTTTCATTGACGAAGGTGTAAATGTAAATGCTGTGTATGTATGTAGTTTTTGTGTATATGAAGCTGAAATAATCATAAACCCACGTTGACATAACAGTATGTACTTCTATGCAGTAACAAACATATCAAAGGAGTAAATAAGTAGCAGTCCGAGAGTAATGATGGACATAGGTTTGGTAGCAGAAGTTGTAGGCATGTAAAATCTCAACAGCATCTGTTATGAAGTGGATGTGAGTGCTCATGAGAAAAGATATAGAATACTCGTATTTTTTAAGACTTAAACATGAACCTTTGTATTTATATATTTATTTTTCACATATGAGCCAAACTGAGGAGTGATTTGAATGAAACTCTTAGTTAAACTACAAATATTCACCTCAGGCATTAATTTAATTCCTTGTCCGACAAAATGCGTTATTCTTGTTGTTTGAAAGTATAATGCCACGAGCCCTTGAAATCGAAATTCGTTTTGTTGTCAGTCTACATGTCAGCGTAAAAGGCACCTTTTAAGTTTTTGTAATACAGTATCATGTTCATTGGGGGGAAAAAGTGTTTTGATAACAGATCATTTCCTTAAAGTGTACTGAAAATAGTTTTATTCTCAATTCAGAAGATACGGGAAGCAAGAGTTCCAGTAACCTCCCGCCTAACCTCATTTGTCAAATGAGGAGCTTAAAATGCAAGTTCTTCAGAGATAATGAGCCGATTAACATATTCAAGTTTGCAGATACTAATAACTTCTGTTATATCTGGTGCGAGTACGAGACTTTGATTTATGTAAGGTCTTCCCTATGCCTTGAGATTTCGTAGCATATGCTTTTAATTTTAGCTCTTTTTACCAGTGCATGATGGGACAGGTGATCCAAATAAGCCATATGTAAAAGGGCATCACTGGGATAATAATGTGAGACAGGCAGGTGCTTTGGTGGAGGGTGTGTTTTTGTTTGTGTTCCCTCCCGAACAGACATGAATGTATTGCATATCTGTAAGCAGAACTGAAATCATGTGATTAATAGACCGCTGTTCAATACAAGTGTGTGAAAAATGCCAATATATTCAGCACACTGCTGAAACCCTATAGCTGCAGTGGTGTGTTGCATGGACAAAACTGCTTCTATTTTCAGTATCTGACCAGATACAGTGACAAACGGATCTGTACGTGATTTGTGGCAGCAAGCCACAGACAGGTTGGCAGAGCACATATGTTACCACCCCATCACCAAAAAAACCCATTCATGTATACACAAACACACACACACATGCAATCAACAGTGCACATACTATCACATCAACTAAAAGAAGAGAGAATGGAGTGGGAAGAGGTGAAAGGGATTGAGTGGGCGGCAGTGGGAGAAAAAGATGGGAGAAAGAGGCAGAGGGAGAGTAGGAGTGAGTGGCACATGGCTTTCAGTCTAAAAAAAGATGAGCAACACGAAACCAAAACCAGAATCTGGATTAGCTAGATAAGAAAGAGGAGGGGGACAGGGGAAGGCTCAAGGAGAAAATGTAGGTTTTCTCTGCATCGAAAATGGTGCAGATGCACGCGCTCGGTTTCATGCCCATAAATGTCCTCTAAAATATGAATACTGAATGAGTGTGTGGGTAGGAGGAGAAGAAGGAGAGAGCATGAGGATGAGAAAGGCAGAGGGTGTGATGGAGATAGGAGCGAGAGAGATTCTTTAGGATGGACAGAATACTGCTGTAGTGTGACTGGACAAGGGAAGACAGGATCAGTGGAGACAACAGGAGCAGAGCCAGGGATGGAGAGAATCTTGATCTGAGCAGAGTGTAACACTGACCCGAGCAGAAAAAGAGAGAGACTGGAACAGATGGATATATGACAGAGAGCAAGAGACGAGAGAGAATTGGGACTGCGCCGCAGTCATCGCCATCATGCCAACCCGCGATAACCTCAGGCTTTTCTGTAGACATTCTCAGAGGCCTGTCTGTCCAGGATTGTGCCCAACACCTCACTTCATGCCAAGCCGTCTTCATCCCTTCAGCAGATATTTCTCTTGTTGATTCCTATTGATTCTGACACTGTAACAAGCTACCTGCAGGACAGGAAAGTCACTGCATAGCTGTGGGCCTGAATGTGTGCCCGCAGAGCTTCTATTTAAAAATAGTTCACCAACTAACTCTGCAGTTCTTTAACCTGAGGAATATAGTCCCTCCCAAAAGTATTGGAACAGTAAGGCAAATTCCTTTGTTCTTGTTGTTCACTGAAGACATTTGGGTTTAAGATCAAAAGATGAGTATGAGACAAGAGTTCAAAATTTAAAGCTTTTATTTCCTGGTATTCACATCTAGATGTGTTAAACAACTCAGGACATACCACCCTTTGTTTCAAGTGAGCAAAAGTATTGGAACATGTCTGAAATGTTTCTTGTTGCCCAGGTGTTGCCTTTTAGGTTGATTGTCCAAACATTAAATAGACTAGTCTAAGTTTTCATCCTTGGTTGAAACCTATAAAGACTGCATTTCCTGTTAAAGAGGATAAACCAACATTAAGACCAGAGTGCTGTCTATGGGAGGAAAGAAGGAAAATTGACCAGAGCCATTGGACAAACACTGGGCATAGCAAGCACAACAATTTGGAATGTCCTGAAAAAGAAAAACTACTAGTGTACTGAGCAACAGACGTTAAACAGGTCGGCCAAGGAAAACAACAGTAGTCCATGATAGAAATATTGTGAGAGCTGTGAAGAAACCCCCCAAAACATCATTAAGTGACATCACCAACAACCTCCACAGTGCAGGGGTGAAGGTATCACAATCCACTGTTTGAAGAAGACTCAGAGAGCAGAAATATAGAGGCCGCACCACAAGATGCAAACCACTCATCAGCAGTAAGAATCGGAAGGCCAGATTGAAATTTACAAAGAAGTACAGAGATGAGTGGCAAAAGTTCTTGAACACAATCTTACGGACTGATGAGACCAAGATTAATCTCTACCAAAGTGATGGAAAGGCCAAAGTGTGAAGAAAGAAAGGAACTGCTTATGATCCGAAGCATACAAGCTCATCTGTGAAGCATGGTGGAGGTAATGTCATGGCTTGGGCGTGCATGGCTGCTTCTGGAACAGGCTCATTAATATTTATTGATGATGTAACTGATGATGGTAGCAGCAGAATGAATTCAGAAATGATCAGAACCATTTTTGTCTGCCAATTTACGGAGAAATGCATTGAAACTAATCGGAAGGAAGTTTATCATGCAGCAGGACAATGAACCAAAGCACACTGCCACCAAAACAAAGGACTTCATCAGGGGGAAAAAAAGTGGAAGGTTTTAGACTGGCCAAATCAATCACCTGACTTGAACCCAATAGAGCATGCTTTTCACCTCCTTAAGAGGAGACTGAAGGGAGAAACACCCTGAAACAAACAAGAACTGGAGAAAGCTGCGGTAAAAGCCTGGACTGGAATAGCATCACAAATGAAGATTGCAACAGTTTGGTGATGTCGATGGGTCGCAGGCTTGAGGCAGTTATTGCAAGCAAGGGTTATGCCTCCAAATATTAAATGTTATTACTTTAAGATTATTTGTTCCATTATTTTTGCTCACCTAAGAATGCTGTGGTCAAACACAAACGGTGATATGTCCTACATCCTATGATATGTTTAACATATCTAGATGTGAATACCAGGAAATAAAAGCTGAAATTATGAACTCTTGTCTCATGCTCTAAAATGTCTTCAGTGAAAAACAAAAACAAAGGAATTTGCCTTACCGTTCCAATACTTTTGGAGGGGACTGTATCACATGACTTGATGTCTTGACCAAAAGCAATTCAGGTTCAACCTTGTATATGAGAATTTCATTAAAGCTGCTAATTTTATAAAACACCTGCCCAACCCCCATCCTTACATTTCCTTTGTACAGGCAGCATGACAATTTAAGACATTGTTATCTGAAGGTAAAAACAAAAAGTAGATATTTCTAGCTATTTTAAAAAGGCAAACATTTTTCTTTCATTAAATAAAAACGCCACTTAAGCATTCAAATCCCATTGATCAGCACAGGACATCCATATATGCTGCAGAAACAAAATGTGCTGCTGTGAATGTCCGGTATATCCAGGATGTCTTCAGATGCGTAAGTGAAAGCCGGAGTCTGTTCAGCTGTGTTTTGTCGGACACACCTTAGTTTACACACTCTCTAGGTGAGTGAAACCTCTAGACTGAGGAGTTCAGCACTTTTTTTTCATGTGCTCTGTTTAGACATGGAGCGAAAGCTGCTGTATTTCATGCTGACATTTTAGAGCGAAAGTGTGTGAAGAGTGGCACTTATAACCAGGAACAAGTAAAGAATGACACCCCTACAGATAATTGAAACATGTCCACAAGTGTTTTGTATGTGTTGGCTAGAGATGGATACAATTTAGAAATGTAGTATGTATTTATTGTCTATTGCTCAACTGGATAAGTAGCCCACACAAACTGACAAAGGACTGTACTTCAGAAATGGAATAGATGTTTGTGAAATGTTCCATTACTGAAGAAGAGGTGTGGATGTTTTTTAAAGTGCAACATAGGAAATGCATGATTTGACAAGAAACGTCGTCATCGGAGCATGCTCAGTGCATCAGAGCAGAGCATCCCCATTTTGGATGGACACAAAAACACACTCGGTTTCAGAATGGTATCAAGTAGTATCAGCCACTCGACAAAGCAAAAGGGGTGTAATGTTTCATGTTTGTTTAATCAAGTGCTGAAAAATGCACAACACACTGCCATACCAGCACAGCTTTGCTGTGTCTAAGACAAAGGCATTCTGTTATTTAGTGTCAGACTAAATTTGCGTACCTGCAAAAAACACCTGTTTGTCATTGGCTGTGCCATCAGACTGTATATCTGTTCAAACTATATTGATAAAACACACAAAATAGCTTGATGTGATGCTCTTGAGTATCAATCAGTCAACCCCCTGTAGACCTGAAAGGTTAGTTGGATGAATTCCACCAGAGAGACATTTTCACAGGAAAAAAGGTATAAAAGTGTCAATAGAAACTTCTTAAACCACCTTTGCAGCATAATCCAATTCTTTATTGTCCACAAATACTTTCCAGAGCCGCTTCGAGGGGCAGTAGCACAACACAAAAATGTTATTAGCCAGTTTAGGATAAAATGGGTTTTGGAAAATTCTGGACGGTTTCAAGAGGTTTATGTGGACATTTGGATTTTTCCAACATGGAAAAATGCGACACTTTTTGAATCCACTGACAGAAGTCAGGTTGATAATGGGGAAACAACTAACTTTGCAAAACAGTGGGTGAATGTTTAACCCTCACAAACCCGCACCTTGGATTATGCTGCAGATTATGGTTGGAATATCACTTTGAAAGGTACCTTGCGATAAAGTTTAGGTTTGAACTGATCTGTTTAAAGTAGTCGTGCTGTTTTTTGTTTTTTTTTATTAGTGTGAATGCAAAGTGACAGTCAGGGGGGGGCTGCTTTAGCATATTTAACCATGTGACTAACAGTTTTTCTGCAGTAACATATCACTTGTAAGACCTGGGAATTGTATTTCTCTGTTAGCATAATGGAGCAGAATTTCTCAACTGTTTGTTTTCAAACCAGTTCTTAATATCTGGTCTCTCTCATGCGTGTGTGGAGATGTTTGCAAGACAAAGTAAATGTTCTTCTTGAGCTTGGTTACAGTGGTGATAGAGGTTTCTCAGGGAGAGAATGTGTTTTAAAAAATTTAAATAAAGAGGCTATAACCAACAGGCTGCATGCCACACCTTGGCTTGATGCTGCGTGCTGCAGCAGACTCACTATGAGTGAAATGGAGGAGTGGGATACTAAAACACCTGCTGCTAGGCCCACCAGATCAGCCTGCTCTCTGTAAAACAAGGAATATACAACAATGTTGAGTTCAGATAGGGCTCAAATTTGCTGTTTGTTCAGGATGTATTGATATATTGACAGTGTTCTGTGTAATCACTTGAGCAGTGAGACCAGGTGAATTTAAACTTTTACCTTTTATTTGTATTGGTGGATATTAGTGTTTACCAACTGAATAAAGAGATAACAGAACAGACAGATTTTTTTTTTTTTAAAACACATTAGTAAAAATAAGGTTATTGTGATTGATTTGTTGGTTTTCTAAGTTAATAGCACGTGGAGGAGAAGCATCAGACAATTCAAAAGCAGTCATTTTCAGTAAAACATTTTGGATGCTGTGCTGCATGCCTGTGCCCTGTTTGTTTCATGTCCATGTCAAAGACAAAGCCATTATGATGGACAGGGAGCCCTGTCATTGTTGTTACATCATTGTTGTTGCATCACGTGGGTATGGGCCTGGGCCTGGCACACAGTCGCACGTTGTGCAGAGCACAAAAGCATTGCTCACATGGAGGAACATGTCAGTCTTCTCACAAAACACATGTCATTTTGATTCAGACGGTGTCACATTAGCTCAGGATGAGAGTCAAGAGTTTGCATGACTCATGCCATATGCAGAAAGCACCATCATGGCAGATTCAGGGACAGAAACTCAGCATGGAATTGTCTGTGCCCTAAAGGTCAGGTTTTAGACATTTAGATGCTCTTTTGATCTCAGGTTACAAACAAACACAGCAGGGTGTGTGGTGTGTGCCAGTATTTATGGCTTTAGAGGGGGTTTAGTTGAAATTTCGCCTCAGTAACAACTTTGGGAAGTTTCTCTACTATTCCCTCAACATCAATTAGGGATCGGCTTGTCATTTGCTTTTATCCTGACCACACCATCACCAAGAAAATCATGAAGGGGATCACTTGAATGATATGAGCAAAGATAATAAAAAAAAAAATAAATAAATCAAATTGTGGTTATGCAGACATGATAGTTTATCACTGATTAGTGACTTTAGAGTTTTAAAATCAGCTGTATTGCACTTTGATATGACAGGTCCTACTCAAATCTGCTCAAAGTGATAAGCGCCCATGTCCATTTACAGTGTGTGTGTATGTATGTATGTATGTATGTATGTGTGTATATATATATATATATATATATATATATATATACACACAATTTGTGTATTAGATCTGAAGTGTTATTTATTTATTTATAGCTCGGACAGAAAAGGGCAGCATGAAAC
>NC_060169.1:16916613-16928312 GCF_021292245.1 Micropterus dolomieu
CACTTTGATATGACAGGTCCTACTCAAATCTGCTCAAAGTGATAAGCGCCCATGTCCATTTACTGTGTGTGTGTGTGTGTGTGTGTGTGTGTGTGTGTGTATATATATATATATATATATATATATATATATATATATATATATATATATATATATACACACAATTTGTGTATTAGATCTGAAGTGTTATTTATTTATTTATAGCTCGGACAGAAAAGGGCAGCATGAAACAAAGAGAGAAGAGCCAAGCCTTGCTCATGGGGGGGGGGAGCTATGAACCCACAGAATGTCTACACAAGTTAATAAAATGCCATCATGGTCCAGAGGAATTTCTTTGATTTATTTTTTTCAGACAATGATCTATTGTTTAACCATAATCAGAACCATGGTGTACAGACTATGCCTTGCAAAGTGACAATATGACATTTTACACACTTCAAGTTTAAATGTGCTAAGTGCTCTTTTTGGCCAGCTACCTGTTAGTTTCATCACATTAAGTGAAATGAACTATTGGATGCCTGCTGTGAAAGTAGAATTAGTCAGCTATGTCTATTGTGCTGTGTGGTGGTTGTGAAATCTTCAGCATGTTGTCATAATTTGCAACAGTCTGCAAATTAAGTCTGTCCAGTCAGGGAGGCCTTAACATTGTGTATTTTTTAAACATAATTCATTGTTGCACAAAGAACATATTGTAACCCATTTTTTTGGGAAAGGATTTGGCAGCATTTGTGTGTTTGTGTACCTATTTTATGGACTATTGGAGGAAAATAATGTTTGCCGACTAACATCAAAAGCCATCATTGTCAAAGGAATGTGGTATTTCTCATCTAAAACCCATTTTTTTTGAAGATATACACTTTTTTGATTATGAACATCTTCCACCTTCCTTATTCAGCACACCGCAGTTAATGCAAGTATGGTCTGTTAGCATTTCACTGTGGTGAAAAAAAGTGCATCTGCTGTCCACGGTAGAAGCTAAACTGCACCACTAATAGGCAATCGTCTCCTGGGTGATGGATGGGAAAGCCCTTGAGGCATCAACTGCTTTTAGTGAGGCTGTCGCGTTGAGAAATGTACTGATGACCAGAGTCTTCCTTCAAGAAATGAGGCTGGCAGAGTTGATCTCATCAGAGGTCAGTGCTCATTAGTTTCACACAGAAGTGATTACAAGAGTAATGAGCTGGAATTCCTGTATGCCACTGTAAAACTCGATAGATTGCCTATACTAAGATTATTGGGTTAGTGTACGCTCTACTGTATGGTTTGACTCTGTAAAATAGACAAGGTTGACAATAAAATGCATCAACAGAAAGTGAAAATCAAATTTGAGGATTAAAGTCTGATCTTACACTCAGGACTCTGATAGTAGCGCTGACCTCATTGGTCAGGTATTAAACGGGCCCCGAGGCTAAATACCGTAGAATTTATTATCACGCTGCAGCCTCTGCCCTGCTGTTTGTAGTCTTAACTGTTTAGCTTAGGTTGCCACGTATCTTAAAATGTGTTAAATTCTTGTAAACTCGGCTGCTGGCTGAGACAAACCAGCCCCTGCTGTCTCTACCAGCGGCACCTGCAGGCAGTGAATCACTCCAGCAGCAGAGGGAGGAGGACAGAGGACAGGAGGAAGGACTGATACTGTTTCTCAATCTTTCTAAAATTCACTCACTGTCAGGAATATGATTTATTTTAATGACGTTTTAGATTTGTTTCCTACAGAAGCCCTAAGTGGCCATCCATTCAGATTTTTTTTTTTTTAACTCCACTTTCCCGTGATAACAAGAGAATTTTCTTGTGATCTCGAGATAACAAACCATAGCTGAATACATGTTCGACAGGTGTGTTTCTTTAGGATAATTTCAGAAAAATTTCTTGTGTCAATGGTTAGCTCAGTTGGTAGAGCACAGGACTTGTAATCAAAGGATTACCTGTTAAATTCCTGCTTTCGACAATTTTTTTTGTGTGTTTCTTATTATCCTCTTCAGCAAAGTTGTTATTCAGGGGAATCCAATCACACATTTCCCAATGACTATTTTAATGGTTCCGAAATAGCTGTCAGGAAATGTGTAACTTTAAATGGATTCCCCTGAATGAGAAAGGTAGGAATTTCTTCAGCCTGGGAATGATGGGGAAATGAAAAGTCCATAGATTGATTGATAGATGTGAACCAATCACCGGGACGCACACAGTCCAGCACATTCTTTATTGTGAGCACTTGAAACGGTCTCTTCATAAGAACTTTGTTGTAGAGTTAGTTATAAAAAGATAAAAAAAGAAGAAAAAGATTGGTCTTAAGTGAGGATTGAACACGCATGGCTGTGAGTCCGAAAACCACTGTGAGATTATCATTGAGAAACGTTCCTGCCGACACGTGTTAAGCTACTGTTTTGTTTTTCTCGATCACGATTATCACGTGAAAACGGAGTAAGAAAAATATTTGAATGGACGGCCGCTTAGGGCTTCCGTAGTTTCCAGTGAGATACTATTGAGTTTATATAGTGACTTTGCTGTTGTAAATTTTACTTTTGCTGCTCTAGAAACAAAATTTAGTTACATTTAAAATTTTCAGTTTTAATTGTTAATTTAATCTGTTCTGACATATGAACTGTATGCACACTTAAATATATGTTCATTTATATATAGTCATTGCAGAATTGAACAATGTTTTCACACCTTGCAGATTTTCCTCATATCTTACAGGCCTAACTAGACAGGGATAGAAGGGATTATTTATTTTATTTTTTTTCTGAGGTGTTCTCAGCGCATTGATCTCATCAGAATCTTGGGAGTGATCAATCAGAAATATCGATTGACTTCACACATTCTGCGGTTATCGTCGTTGCCTGACAGAGACCTGAAATGCAAGAAGACAACCTGAAAACAGATTGGCTGAATATAACATTGTCCGGTTGTGTTAAAAAAGAATTTTAACAAGGTGATTGTTAATAAATACATGACTCCAAAGACCACTGATAATGATAGTGATGGCTAATGATAATGCTGGGCTAAAGGCTATTTTAATGTGCTTCCTAGGTCATAACTCCCAGTAATTAGTCATTTAAACAATTGTCTGAAATTTAATCCACAAACTCTTCTATTATCTGTTTATCAAGCAAAAATGCTATACATCCTTCGACTTCAGCTTCTCAAAAGTGAAGATTTGCTGCTTTTACACTTGCTATATGTCAGAGGTCGCAAATGGGGGTTAAGTGTCTTGCTCAGTGAGAGGCTGTGTTAAAAGCCACAGCCAGAAAACTGTGGCTTTTAACATAATACACCCTCTGTTATCCAAAGTGTTGGTCCAGATTTCATGAAAGCAGTGGTTATGAATGACTGAATGTGCTTGTAAACCTTCTGATGTAACAGATTTTAGTAACTGGGAAACAGTGAGGTCGGCACTGATGAATTTGATTAATTTTATCATTGCATAGTGTGATCTTGTTAGCAGTAGTTAGTTATGTTGGACAGATCATTCCACACTGTCTGATTTGATAGTATAATCTGTAAGATTTCTTTTAAAGTGCCAGAATGATCTGCTATTTAGGCAACAGTGTTTTGGATTAGGGATTAAGGCAACAGTTACCCGCATAGTTGCAGTAGCACAAAAAACTTAATTTGGAAACCATTAATCACCCAGTGCATGCTGGGATAGGCTCCATCCGCTGTAAGCCCGAACAGGATAAGCAGTTTAGAAAACGGGCGGATGCATGGATAGATAGAAAGAAGGAACTGGTACTAGTAAGTAATTGGACTTTTTACTTTTACCTTTTTATTATAATCTGAGTAGATCTGCTCTTTACACTACAACAAGGTCACACTCTCTAATCCCATTTAATTTAGAATAATGTCATAATGTTTTTTCCACTCTTGAGGTCTCTGCTGGGAGTTTAAGTCATACCGTAACAACAAGCCTGGAGGGGAGTGCTGATAACAGTGTCCCTGGCGGTCTAGTGTGCGCCTTCTGCATTTAAGAGATCTGCGCGATTTCACCGTCCTGATTGTTTTGGCCTTAATGAGATTCGGGGGGAGTTCAGATGTTCCCTTTTTTTCTTTTCCCCTCTTTCCTCCCTCCCTCCCTCTTCCACCGCCCTCTTTAATGTTACTCCAACCCAGATAGAGTTTAGCAAGTAGCTGTGAGGTGACTTCAGTCACATGAACCCATTCACATGCCCTTGTTTCTTTCACTCTCTTGCATTACCTCAAAGCTGAGGAGTCACAAAGTACAATGAATACTAAAAGCTGGAATCTGTAGCTCAAGAGTTTTGCCATGCCTGATGTATATTCCTCAAGTTCCCAGTCTGCTCTGAAGCTTTAGATTTTTATGAATAATCACAGCAAGTAGCCTAGCCAAGCTTTGTGTTGGGGTATCAAACCATTTGCTGGTGATAGCTGAAACTAAAGACGTTTTTCTTCCAACCAAACACTACCACAGCTGATTTCACAGTTTTTGGTTGAAGGTGTGCCAATCTGTGAGACCACCTGCTGTAGTGCTTTGATTGGAAAGAAAACCTTCGTACTGTCACTCTGCTGTTCATAGTTTAACCACTTTGCAGTTAGACAGTTGTAATCACCTGCCAGCTCTGCTCAGGCTAAGTTGCTGTCTGTCACTAAAACATATTTTACTGGGTATACCTTCCATAAAATCACAGATTCCTGATGTGTTATTGGATCCGTATGGTCTATTATTCAAAGAAATTGAGGTACCACCTGAATGTGACAGCATCAGTGTGGCAAATGTTGTGCTGTCTGTGGGGTCGCAGGTGGTACGAGCCCCTTTTCATACAGGTACATATCAAGGTTTGAAAACAGGGATGCGTGAGATAACAGAAACACCTTAATATGAAATCTAGTAGCCTTACTGTGAACACCAGTTTCATGAAGCTCACAAGACCGTTGTATGTGTTGAACTTTATAGCTATGTTTTGGCCTGTAGGTTATTGCGTTGTTAAGCAAACATGGCATAAAGTGACTATCAGGCCCCATCCACGCTACTCCGTTTTAGTTTATAAACGGAGAATTAAAACAAAATCTCTGTCACACACGATCTCTGTCCTAACCAGTGTTTTAGCTGCGTTTGAGAGTTGATCTCTGTCTATACTAAAACAACCGAAAACGCACATCTAGTGGCCGTTCAGGTACACTGGGCATGCGCGTGCCGGTGTAAACATGAAGCAGATGGTCTATTCCATAGTTACAGAAGATTTTGGGAAAGAATACAGAAATGTAGATGAAGAATCAGACCAGATTTTTTATTTTTTTTTGCATGGACCAATAACGAGCTGGGACTGTTACTGAATGAAACACGGGAATGAGTGCGACTCGTTGCAAAGTAAATTGCGACATGCACAGTACAGGTGTAGGCAGATAAGTGTTATTTGCATGGTACAGAATATTTCAATAAAAATGCTAAGTCAAAAACTCTATAAGAGGCGCACCGTGTGTCTGCTTTGCATGACGTGTATGACCCAATCACAGAGCCAAGTGTGAGCGTCTGTGTCATCGTTTCTAAAGTCCTCCGTTTTTGCCCATCTTCACTAAAACGCCCGCCGGAGTTTCAAAACGAAAAAGGGATCAGAAGCGTTTTCAAACTTTGCTGTTTTAGTCTGGACGGGAGGTGCAAACGTAGCAAAAGGTCTGTTTAAAAAAAAAAAAAGAAAAAAAAAAAGGCTGTAGTGTGGATGTGGCCTCAGTCCGTGTTGTTGTGAGGTGAGTAGTTACAAATGTTTATTGGAGACAAGGAGACAAGTAGACCTCTTTGCTGCTACAGTCAGGTGAATAGCGGGTGTCTGCCTGATTAAGGTCATTCATAAAGCAAAACTAGTTACAGTAATTTGTTCCTCTCAATAGAATCAAGAATGAGTTAATGATTGCCTTGTCCTTTCACCTCATTATGTCATTCACTTTTAGATGAAGACCGTGCTTGTTTTTTTGTCACAATACCCATCCAGGTCCACGATGCATTGTGTTCATATGAAGTCCATGGCTTATCATTCCAGCTCAATATTGCACAATAGTAGAGCTGGTTAATAAGGCAAAAACATATAAGTGTAACATTTTATAATTTTAAAGTGACCTGTTTACTTAGCAAAACACTCTTACCCTTACTCTTATTCTCACACTTACAGTACGTGTATCCGTGAGCCTTAACAAACCTATTGAATGTATTTTCTTACTCAAAACATTAGCAAAGCCAATATGTTTTGTTTTTGTTAACGTAACATCTTTCCTCCCTCCCCGCCTTTGCTGGCACATTACTGTGTTTCTTGGTGTGTCACAGCAACATTAAGTGGAATAATGTGAAGCTATTATCAAATAAACAAAACGTGACCTCACTCATTAAAACATTGCCCCATGGTCAAAGACTACACATGGTATCTGTGTAAAATAACAGCCCAGTACAAAATTTATTTTATTCATCATTATTAAGAATTTTTGATTTAGAGAAAATAATCATAATAATGATGATGATAAATGGATGCCAATAGAAAGAAATGTTGGCTTATTTCAACCTTATAAACTTTGAATTGTTCTTGTCCCCTCATTTATTCCCATGGCACAAAACACATTGGGCCTCATTCACAAATCTTTGCTTAAACTGTGTATATATGAATGTAATGAATGTGATTCATGATTTGTTTAATTTTTTTACCTGATTTTGTTTGTACTCTGCAAACAAATTTACTACCTCAGACCATGCATACACACAAATGATGAAGGCTTGGCTATCTGAAACACACATTTTTACAAAATGCACAGCATTTTTTTTTTTTAGCAAAAGGCTAATGGACAACAGTATTTAAAACCTTATAGTTTAATAATGCATTGTTCAGTGCAGTGTCAATATTCATGAAACTGACACGAAACTTTCATCCTCATCAATTATTGTCATAATTAAAATACGTAACTATAAAAACTAAGTGTCCCAGTCCTAGCTTTCAATGGATTGCACGAGAATGCCCATATTGGAATGTAGCAGTTTTTATTTTCTTAGTTTTTGTTGACCTATAATCTGGTAAGAACAAAATGGGCCAGTGCGCACTTGTCATGAATCCGATTTTGCTAAATAAGAACTAGGGTTGGGCCGATAGACGATTCCATCGGCGATGGCTGACAGACATCATGATGTTGAGCCGGCATCGTGATTGTAAACCACCTGCCCCCCCCCAGGAAAAAAACTCAAGTTTTCACATTATACCATCCTGTGAAAGCAGGTTTTAATGACCATGACATTCTTATTATTGTCTTATGTATGCTTTGCACCTGCCTCAGAATTGTCTTCTCCCCACACACTCACACACACCTCAGGTAAACCCCCCGGCTTGCCCAATGAGGCCCATTGATTCTAAATACTACTTATTGCATGTGCGTAGACATTTCTGTCTGGCATGTATTGTATCCCTTGAAAATAAACATGAATATTATAAACATTTGCTGCATCCCCCACAGCAGTTGGACTAATACCCTGATCAGCCATAACATTATGACCACCTGCCTAATATTGTGTAAGGGGGGGACTTTTGCCACAAAAACAGCCTTGACCTGTCGAGGCAAGGACATCACTAAGGTGTGCTGGTATCGTGCACCAAGATGTTAGCAGCAGAAGTCCTGTAAATTGATAGGTGGGGCCTCCCATGGATAGGACTTTTTTGTCCAGCACTTCCCACAGAAAAGAGAATTGGGGAATTTGGAGGTGAAGTCAACACCTTGAACTCGTATTCCTCAAACATTGCTGAACCATTTTTGCTTTGTGGCGGGGCACGTTGTCCTGCTTAAAGAGGCCACTGCCATCAGGGAATACCATTTCCATGAAAGGGTGTACACGCTCTGCAACAATGCATAGATAGGTGATACATGTTAAAGTAACATCCACGTGAATGGCAGGACCCAAAGTTTCCCAGCAGAACATTGCCCAAAGCATCATACTGCCTCCGCCGGCTTGCCTCTTTCCCATAGTGTATCCTGATGCCATGTGTTTCCCAGGTAAGCGACGCACCCAGCCATCCATGTGATGTAAGAGAAAACGGGACCAGTCCGCTTTCAGCAGTGGACAGGGGTCAGCTTGGGCACCCTGACTGGTCTGCGGTAACACAGCCCTATACGCAACAAACTGTGATACACTGTGTGTTCTGACCTTTCTATCAGAACCAGCATTAACTGTTTCAGCTATTTGACCTACAGTAGCTCCTCTGATGGATCACACTAGTGGGCTAGCCTTCATTCCCCACATGCATCAGTGAGCCTTGGCCGCCCATGACATTGTTGCCAGTTCACCGGACGACTTTTGATACCTGTTGATTCTGCAGACCATGACGCCCCACAAGTGCTGCAGTTTTGGAAATGCTCTGACCCAGTTGTCCAGCCATCACAATTTGGCCCTTGTCGAAGTCACTCAAATCTTTACGCTTGCTCATTGTTTCCTGCGTCTAACACATCAACTTTGAGGACAAAATGTTCACTTGCTGCCTAATATATCCCACCAACTGATGGGTCCCATGGTAATGAGATAATCAGTATTATTCACCTCATCGGTCTGTGATTATAATGTTATGGCTGATCGGTTTAGTCATATAAAGCAGGAATAGCTGAACGGAGCAATTCAACATTTGTGTATATGGTGTTTATAATAGATGTGGTCGGTCATAGTCAATCCAAATAGAAGAACTGACATAAATAAGTCAGTCACAATCCTGCTAAAAAAAGAATAGGAGCCCATTTTTCATGTTGGTCGCAAACAATAGGGGAAAGAAGCTTTGATCCGAATTTAGACATAATGCAAATCAGCGCAGGTGTTTAGGCTCAATAAGCAGCACTGGAGAGATGAAGGAGGGAACAGCTAAACGTTGGGGATAAAGAAGTTGCAGAGAAGTAGGTTATGATTTTAAGACCTTTTTAGACCTAGCATGAAGATAGGATAGAACTTTTATTTTGTCAATACAAAGCTCTTGGATTGTGTTGAATTTTGTTACAAGTTAAAATTCCATTGAAGGGGGTGGGTGGGGCTGGGAATCCATTCTGACAACAAGGTCTCCAGTGTTTCTGTGTGTAGTTATAGGAAAGAAAAGGGATGTAGAAAGTGTAAAAGTTATTTCTCCACCAGAGGATCTGCACAGAGGAAATTCCAGTGTTTTTCTACCCATCACTTCTGAGAGCTATGTAGGTGGCAGCACAAATGCCTCAATGAATGTGTTTTTTTCTTTGCCTGATTTCTTCCTTCAGAGGTAATTAGGTGCATTCTTGTTGAAGTACAAACCAGAAAAAAAAATGTTTGTTTACATTTTCAGGTTATTTCATAAGCTAGATGATCTCCTTTTTTCTGCCTCTAAGTCTAAGAAACCTTAGATCCATCTTCAGCTTGAGATAATGTGCTGCGCAATTGATAATGAATACATGTTTGGTATAAAGCAGGGGTTTTCAAAGTCTTAGACTGCAGGCATCCCCGCACATAAACCTTGGAAAAAGTTGCCCCCTTACTTTATTTAGTTTGCTTAGTTTCGCTAATAGACTAATATTGCTGTTTGACATAACTTCACACTACACCGAATACATAACAAAGGTCTGCCCAAAGGCATTTATTAGTTTATGACTCTGGGAAAGTTGGAAAAAACGTAAAATTCCTTAAAACTAGCCTACTGTTTCTCTGAACTATCTCTTTAACCAAATCACACACATTTAGGCTATTCTATGAGTTCTCCTATAACATTTTTTTTAACTTCCATTCACTGAGCCTCCCCTGAAACTCTTTGGAGCCCCCCTGGGAAGCCTGCCTGCCATTTTGAAAAATAACTCTGGTATAAAGTATTGCAGCGATTTTGTCCGAGGCAAGTCTGTCTGAAGGGGAAACTCCTTGTGGTTTGTCCAGGGTCTTCTCTTTTGCATTCAACTTCGCAGTTAACCTGGCAGTTTACGAGTAATAGTGCTTTCTCTTTTCAAATCCCAACTCATGTTAGTGCAGGACACTTGCTGACTCTCTTCAAAGCTAGTCTTTTCAGAGACCGTCTATCTATTTGACTGTCTTTTGTGCATCTGTCATCGTTATTATGGCATGGAGCTACAAAAGAAATTGTTTGCACACATATAACTTTATTGTTTACACTAGAAAGGATGCACTTTACGGGACATTGTGAAACACAAAGCACAAGGACCACAGGTGTTATTTTCACAGCAAGTTATTGTTGTGCAGACCGGCAGCTTTTTTTTCTACAGTTGTTTAGCTGGATTTTGGTAGCTTGCACTTTCACCTTCTAAAAAATATTCCAATAGCCATAGACGGACTAGGAGTAATGTCATGCATGTTGTCATGGCACAACCTGACATGCATTAAAAAAAGCATTACTATATTATTATATAGGGGTGGTTATGGCGCAATGGATAAGACGCCTGCCTTTGGTGTGAGAGATTCGGGTTCAATCCCCACTGGGACCCATCCACCATTGTGTCCCTGAGCAAGACACTTAACCCCTTGTTGCTCCAGAGGCGTGCGACCTCTGACCTCTGTAAGTCGCTTTGGATAAAAAGCATCAGCTAAATGTCATTGGTCTATATAGACTTGCAACAACAACAAAACAAAAATGCAAACAAAGTTGGAAAATATCAAAGGGATGTCAAATGAAGAAGGATGCTGCAGGATGTGCCAGTACTTATCTATCCTCTCTTTTCGATAAATTTAAATTAGTAACCTTACCTAGCCAACCAACCTAGCCTAACTCCTGCAATTTTGCTCATTTATGAACCCCCCCCCAAATTGCCTTTTGCAGTTACAGCCATTGTGGAAATGCAGATTACTGCATCTTTGTAGGGGTATTCATAGATTTTTAGACAAGAAGTTCTTGTATAATACTGCATTTACCTTTTTGACTAAGAACTTATGCAACTAGCCATTGTCCTATTTTATGCAGGCACGATGCAGAGTGAGACTTTAACAACTATGATGACTGTGGTATTAAAGGGTGAAACAATGAGGGTGCTGCCAGTTTCTCAATAACTAAACAAAATGTGAAAAAAATGTTCTGAAACAATACTAAAAAGCAGAGCTGTGCTGGGTAGTGACAAACAAGAAATGTTGTTGGGCTGCTTCATCTGTTGCTAAGCTCATCTATAACCCTATAACTGGAAAAAAAAAACTGTCCTTTTTTAGCTTTCAGCAAATATGCGGGAGCAGCGTATGATAAAGGCTGTATCAGCCTGTATCAGCACCGTAAGGCCTGCATCAGCCTCTCTTTGGTTTCTTCTCTCCCTATTATTTCCTTCCCACCATGCCTTTTACAGTTTATTCTAGTTCATCCCAGAGGCAACTTGAGTAAACTCACAATGCTTTTTCTACAAAGAGAATGGACAGAGTGACGTAAAAGAAGCTTTTTCACATGGCCATAACCAGCGTGGTACCATCATATATCAAAGCTGGTGCTCCTTCTTTTGTTGATTAAGTGGTGGTTTTTCTCTGCATCCCTTTCTCTCATAGTTTCATCTTCTCCTCTTCCCATTATCTTTCACTCTTCTGCTCTGGGCAAGCCTATTTCCGTTATAAACCCTGCAGCCCTCTTTCGATTGTGATGTAGAGAGTTTAAGAAAGAGAAACAAAATCCCTTCCCTATCCGTGCTGATGATGCAGAGCTTTGAGCGAGATCTGACCTGTTGAGAATGTACGAATGTGCTTTGTGTTTGTTCGTCATTGGTTTGTCCTTTTTTTTTCTTCCCTTCCCCCC